>NC_081344.1:28800096-28816102 GCF_029784015.1 Lycium ferocissimum
CTCCTCGATTCTGCCCGGTGTTCCCGGTGTCCTCAACATTCCATTAAAAAAATTTTCGAGGGTCCTCATCCCTTTGACCCAAAAGAATTCGGAGGGTTCAACCCAAAAATCGCGGCCCTTACTAAGCCCTATCACCCTACCCCGTCCCTTTTGCCGGGTCTAGGCGAACTAATTAAGTAAGCAAAGAATGGCCTCTTTTACATTTTGGCCCGAAGCTCCGGGCGGAGCCGGTCCCGGGGCCCGGGCCGGGCCCCCCTCACGCTCCCAAAATAGGCTCAATGGAGGCGGTTGAATACATTTGGGACTCACTTTCCTCAAAACCGTTGGCGTCCCTTCCCCCCGTTTTCCCCCATATCTTCCCCTTTTTGGGGCCCCGTAGCCTTTTCTTTATAGGCATTTTGGGAAATACAAAACAATAAGGAAAGGTTACATCCCGTATTTTGGCTAGGAAATAAATACGATCCCTTTATACATTGCCTTGATATATATACCTTCGAGTAAACCTTTAGTAAAGAGTTGATAAGTATGATTTGAGGTAGCTACTACTACTACTACTTCCCCTGACATGCTTTCACTATACACGTGATACGAGGAAATTTATAAAGGGATTTTCTTTATCATAAAGATATGAATTATTTTCCCTTAAGAAAAAGTTATCTTTTTACCGTTTTGAGAACTTGTAGTACAAAAATTTGTACGCTTGATATTAGGTTGAAAAATTGTTAGAATTTGATAAAATATATATATATATATATATATATATATATATATATATATATATATATATTTCATAGATGTTTTAGTGAAACATTACCGTATGTGTTGATTTTATTAGGCAAACTTGATGTTTTTATTTTTATTTTTTTATAATACTCTAATAATTGTACCTTGAGGTAGGAATATAATCGTTAATTACCTTGACTTTTCCATGTGGATTCACATGATAGTGGTCCCATAGTAGACACATACATTAGTAAATTATAAAGTATCAGCTAAGTACTTACTAGATATATTTACACGTATGTATGTGTTCCACCAATATCAAAATAACGAACTTCTTTCTTTCTCTAAAATCCAACACGTTAACGACCTACCATTCTTTCCCGATTGATAGGATGTATATTTTGCACCGCCTAACATTCTTTATATAAATATACTTAGCTCTTCATTTGGCACAATAGTAATCAGCTAGTTTTGATATAGTAGCCAAAATATTTCGAACTTACCTTTTAATCACGGGATAAAAAAGGGAATCATGTTGAGGGGAAGTAATTGTTATGATAGCTTGTGTTTTAAAATCTGGAACATTAAGATCACAAGTTGATGAAGGTCACCACATAGTGCAGCAAAGCGTTGGGAAATTGTAGGGAGATCACTCTAGTATTGTTACCTTATTGTATGGCTGATTTTGAAAGCTTGGAGCTAGGATTTTAATAGAGTTTACTGGAGTTTAAGGTATGTTCTATCCTCTACTCTTGTTAGTTATGTTGATAGAGAAGGATTCTCTAGTTTAGAGTGACAGAAATGGTGTTACGAAAGCATAAACTAGTTTGTTGATATGATTACCTTGTGAAATTTGTTTTGATGAGATTTTTGGGGAGATTCTTACTTGGTTATATTGCTATTTGTTGTTGTTAGTGATGTTGCGTATATTATGGGCTGTTTCAGAGTTGGATTGGAGCAAGGGTTATAGGGGAAATGCTGCCCAAATTTCGTTAAGTCCATTCATATATGAATTAGATTGTAAGCTGTGTAAACGGTCTAATCGTGATATTATCATCTTGATTGTAGACCTATAGACGAGGTAGACGTTGGAAGATTAGATAGATTTCCGTGTATGTAAAGCTATCCTTTCCTTCTTTGGCATGTCTTAGATATAAGTGACGTATGATATGAGCTTTGGGGTAATTCTATTCATAAGTCCGAGTGTGATTCATGATTCTTATTCACTTCTTGATGTTAGAACTCATAAGGCAATTGAGCTATTGCCCCTCGAGTCTTCTATACGTTGGATAGTAGTTGGTGTGTAAAAGTTCCTATTCTCAAAGACTCTACAATGACTAATGTCCTTGACTTCCATAAGCTGTTTTGCATTATTTTGATACATGTCTATGATTCCTGAGGCTCTATTTGATATAGTTCATAATGACATTCAAAGAGTACTTAACATGACTATCGCCTTTGATACTCGAGTGTTAGCTTATTCTACTTATTCTGTTGAGTCTCAGATGATAGTTGCATATGGTTGCTCATAATATTCTACTCGTGCATACTGTTATTGTATCATTCATCGAGTCCCGGGCCGGGTATGTTATCGTGCACAGTTTCACTACATTATTCACCGAGTCCCTCACTAGAGGGCCGGTTACGTTATATGATGATATGATGATATGATTATGGCTCCGAGTCCCATGATGGGCTGGGTATGGTATACGTGTACACGACTTTATTCACCGAGTCCCATAATAGGTCGGGTATGGTATATGATAATGATATGCATGATTTCATCTCATAAGGTACAGGTACAGTGACTTCTTGATTATCATACTTGTCTCCTAGAATCTCTACTTCAGTTATGATCTTCCTTATTGTATTTCATGCTTTACATACTCAGTACATATCTCGTACTAACCCCCTTTCTTTGGGGGGCCCGCGTTTCATGCCGCAGTACGGATGCTCGCTTTGGTGATCCTTCAGCTTAGGACTTCTACTCAGCTGTCTTGGAGTGCTCCATTGTTCCGGAGCCTAAACTTTCGATACAGATCTTTGATGTATATGTATATGCTTATCCAGGGGTACGGCGGGGCCCTGTCCCGTCATATGTATATGTTAATACTCTTAGAGGTCTGTAGACATATGTGTGGGTTGTATATAGATGTTGTTCAGTTATGCCTATATGACTTACATTACGGGACGTTCCCCTACGTAGTGGCAGCCTTGTCGGCTTGCGTATGTATATGTGTTGGGATGTTGTATGTAGTGGCAGCCTTGTCGGCTTGCGTATATATAGTTGGGACGTCCCCACAAGTTATGATAGCCTTGTCGGCCTATGTACTATGTTATCTCTGATGGTTGTGACTCCTCAGGAGACAGGTTGCCTTGATATATATATGTGACAGTTCTGAGACGATGTTTTGTTTTTATAAGTCTCCACATTATGTTTAGTTCGGATTGATTATAGTTAACATGTGTGTATACGAGTGTCCAGCTCGGGCACTAGTCACGGCCTACGGGGTTGGGTCATGACAAAAGTGGTATCAGAGCAGTTCATCCTCGGAGTGTCTACAGACCGTGTCTAGTAGAGTCTTGTTTATCGGTGTGTTGTGCACCACATCTATAAACAAAGCTACAGGACATTTAGGATGTTACCTTTCTTTCATATCTAAGATCGTGCGATAGAGCCAAGCCATAGGAAATGAGATTCCTTATATTAACCTTTGATTTCAGCAGAAGAACGACATCGACAGAAGAAAGCGACTGATGATATTGGAAGTTATAAGTACGCAGGTAAGCAACGGTATGAAAGATGTATGTCGGGCAAGGTATTCGAAGTATGATTGAAATGTAAAGTTGAAGATTGAAAGGGAAAATAAACAGGAAAGTGTAACAGGTGCAATTGAGTTGGACATACGAGGTAAGTTCATCATTTTCATACTGTTGTTGATATTGGGAGCCCTGTGTGGCTGTGATATAATATGATATATATATATATATTTGTTGGCCCTGTGAGGCATTGTTGGTATTTCCTGCGTGCAGATTCTGAGATAGAAAGAAATACAGAGGAAACTGTGCCAAAATTTTCCTAGAAATAAAAGGAGAATGAAATATAGGTTTGTAATATGTCTCGAAAGGTTGTGTCCACATTAATGAGAAGATTTGATTAAGCCACGAGTATGGCTGACCTCGAGAAATAAGTTAACTGCTGAATTGATGGTAATAGCAAGTAGGAGGTCGATATTGTTATGGTAAAAAAAAATGCTAGGACAATTTGGAAGGTCTTGTGATAATAAGAGATGACTTAGAAAAGGGCTGGTAAATTTTAATAGAGAACTATATCGAGGTATCAACTGAATTGATAAGCAGGGATAAATTATGACGAGTTTATAGTTAAAAAAGTAATAGTATGATTGAGACAAGAATACAGAGGAAAAAGAATTGTGACCGATATGAATGTATTGATAAGACAGCTTGTGAGATATTAAGGATAAGATTGACCAGAAAGGGTAAAAGGTTAAGAAGTGTTACAACTTTATAGGATTGAATACGAACAGGATATGATGTGAATATAATGAGGATTGTTATGGAAATAAGTAAAGCCTAGTGAGGAAGTGACTAAAAGATATGACGTGATCTATGTGACTAAAGTATAAAAGCGAACTATAGAACGAATAAGAAAGACTTATCAAGTTCTGTAGGGAAGGTTTGGAATAAAGATTATGTGGTAACGGAAATGATAGCGAGTACAAGAAAAGAAAGAGTAATTGAAGGAAAGAAATAAGAAGAAAGTGAGATAACAGTGTAATAATAGGTCATGACATGTGTAGCCGAGGACACGAGTACTATAAGTGACGGAACTGTGAAAGACCAAGTTATAGAAAGATGGGCAACGAGGTAGAACGAGTGCTAGGAAATGATTGGTATGATAAGAATAAACAGGGATGAACGAAATACATTTTAAAAATGAGAAAGGGGTTATCTTTGAAGTGATGTTCTCCGAAGGATACAGAAGTAGTATAAGACCCCTCGTGCACAAAATGAAAGATAGACATAGACGGGAGAAATGATAAGGAAATTCTAAAGGGAGTGCCCAATATAGGCGTAATAGACGAAGTACGAGTGTAAAATAAAAGGGAAATATATAGCTATGAACTTAAAGGTGTAGTACGACGACAAGGTGATAAGATAAGAGTATCATTAAGATGAACTTGATATGATTTTGGGTAAGTTAGAAGTCAGTACTGAGCACACACCAAGGGTAAAAGGGCATAAGGCATAAATGAGTACTGCGTGTACACGACTTCGCCTCGAAAATAGTGAAATACTTAAAGGACAAAGATAGTAGGCTTGAGGAACAAATAATGTATTGTAAATTTGTTAAAGGAAGTAGATGATATAGGTTGGGATAAAGATAATGTTACAAGAGAACTTTGGACACTGATCATCAGAATATAAGTGCCACCTAGTTGAGATTGGAACGACTACAAGTACTAATTAACTATTGACTGGAGTGAGTGGAATGTGGCCTTGGATGAGTTGCTACATTGGTCCCATTACTCGAGTACAGATTACCAGATGAAATTTTATACTATATATAGAAAGGTTATCGTTGCTTCGTGATTTTGTTAAGGTTTTGTACGTAGATAATCAAAGTTATAAATTTTAAAGAAAGACATGGATATGGTATAGTATGCCAAGTAAATTGGAAAAAGGATCAGATGAATTTGAGATTGGAATTAGGGACATAGAGCATAATATAAACGGATAATGGTATAAGTACACCCTTAAGGGGGGAAGCGGGTGAGAGAAATGCAAGTATAAGATGGAAACAATTGACACTGCAATATATTTAATATGGATGCCTAAACTTCAAGTGAGATCCCTAACTTCAAGTGAGATCCCTTGCTGAAACAGGTTAGTAAGATCTAAAAGCCAGCAATAAATGGACAGAAGTCAGATGGTAATTGAGAAAGTCTTTGAGAATTAATTGTAGAGATCTTGAATAATATGACATTAGAAAGTGGGTGCTTGTGAAAAAGAAAGAATACGACAAGCGAATGGTAACGAGTAACTTAAGAGATATTGTGAAGGATAGCAACGCTATACAGGATTCGAAGCTAAGATGTTGGCAATAGAGTTGTTCGATAATGATATTGTGACTTATAAGTAACAAAGGAGAAGGAATAGAAATCTCCTATAGTAGGAAGTGAGAAAAGCAAAAGGTGAATAAAGGAAGGGAAAGGAGTATGACAAGATAGGCTACGAGCGAATTTTAGTACGGAGGAGATATGTAAAACAGAATGAACCAGGAGAATGAAAGACTATGACTAAGATTGGATATACTCTATACAAGTTGTACAAGAATAGTTATGCAACCTACGAATATTTGTATGCTAAGAATGAGACCAAGTGAGTGAATACTTGATAAGAGGAGTAAGGATTCAGTAATAACAATACGGTTACGATATTTTGGATACATTAAGGAAAGATGTAAAGATGGTTTAAGCCAAATTACCAAAATAGAATTAGTGCTGAGGGCAAATGGGACATGGCCATGGTTGAGCCGAAGATTTATCTCGATACCGATTGTAAGATACGAGAGGAGAAGGCAAGGTAAAGCATGAAGACTAGTGAGACGACACTAAGGTATTTCTTGGGCTAATTTGAGCACCTATGCATATTCTGGTAAGGATTGCAATAGAACGCGTGATAGGAGAATTAAGAGCAAAATCTGAGTAAAGAGGCAATAGAAGAAGTTTGAATTAAAGATAAAGAAGTGACACGAGATAATATGCCTAAAGTGTTACAAGTTGGATTAAGAGAATTATAAATGGTTTAAGCGAGACGATCAGAACAAGCTGGTTACTGGATGACAGTGAATTTATATGTCAAGTCAAAAAAAAATTCTCTAAGAATTATACCAGCTAATGAGCTACGTAAAGTTATTATATGAGGGAACTCCAGCGCCACTTGATAGCCAACTCTAAGGATTGAGATTAAGAGCTAAAAAGTAGAGTGACAGTTAAAGTCTTTTAAAGAAGTCGAAAAGTAATACATGAGGCTGAAGGTTCCAGAATATGGGTTATTGTGGATAGGCTGACAAAATCAACCCATTTTCTCCCAGTCGGGACTACTTATTCAGCTAGGGACTATGTGAGGTTATATACCAAGGAGATAGTGAGACTTCATGGGGTTCCCACATCTATTATATTGGACAGAGGAGCTCAGCTTACAGCTAATTTTCGGAGATCATTCCAGAAGGGATTGGGGACACAAGTGAGCCTTAGCACAGTATTTCACCCACAGACTGACGGACAGGCTGAGCGTACCATTCAAACGCTAGAAGATATATTGCGGGCCTGTGTTATTGACTTCAGAGGCAGCTGGGGCGATCATTTGCCACTTATCGAGTTTACCTATAATAATAGCTACCATTCTAGTATCCAGATGTCACCGTATGAGGCCTAGTATGGCAGGAAGAGCAGGTCACCTATTGGTCGGTTCAATGTTGGCAAGGCTAAGTTAATCAGCTCAGATATGATTCAGCAAGCTGTTGATAAGGTGAAGCTTATTCAGGAGAGATTATTGGCAGCCCAGAGTCGATAGAAGTCACATGCAGATAATCGACGTCGAGACTTAGAGTTTCAGATTGGTGATTGGGTGTTCCTGAAGGTACCACCCATGAAGGGTGTGATGAGATTCGGCAAGAAGGGGAAGCTTAGCCCGAGATACATTGGGCCTTATCAGATTATTCGTAGGGTAGGCAAGGTTGCCTATGAGCTGGACCTACCATCTGATTTGGAAGCGGTACATCCAGTCTTTCATGTATCAATGTTGCGTAAATGTATTGGTGACCCTTCTAGAATATTTCCTGTAGATGATGTCCAGGTAACAGAGAAGTTGTCTTATGAGGAAAACCCCATAGCTATACTTGATCGCCAGGTGAGAAGGTTACGTACTAAGGATGTGACTTCCGTCAAAGTATTGTGGCGAAATAATAATAGGGAAGAGGTGACTTGGGAAGCCGAAGACAAAATAAAGAATAAGTATCCCTACTTGTTCCCTATGCCTACAGGTAATTTAATTCCTTACTTGACTATATTGATCGGTAAATGAGGCTATATGATATTGTGGTCCGGCGAGGCATCTGTGGGCTACTGAATGCAGGTTGGTAGGTATAGCCATAGAGGAGACTCTGCCGAAATTTTTATAAGACTCTATGGACTAATCTAACATTCGAGGACGAATGTTCTAAAGGGGGGAAGGATGTTACATCCCGTATTTTTGGACTAGGAAATTGAAATACGATCCCGTTATACATTGCCTTGATATATATACCTTCTTGAGTAAACCTTTAGTAAAGAGTTGATAAGTATGATTTCGGGTAACTACTACTACTACTACTTCCAGATATGCTTTAAATTATACACGTGATATGAGGAAATTTATAAAAGGGATTTTCTTTATCATAAAGATATGAATTATTTTTCCCAAGAAAAGAAAGTTATCTTTTTACCGTTTTGAGAACTTGTAGTACAAAAATTTGTACGCTTGATATTAGGTTGGAAAAATTGTTAGAATTTGATAAAATATATATATATATATATATATTTCGTAGATGTTTTAGTGAAACATTACCGTATGTGTTGATTTTATTAGGAAAACTTGATTTTTTTTTTATAATACTCTAATAATTGTACCTTGAGGTAGGAATAGGATCGTTAATTACCTTGACTTTTCCATGTGGATTCACATGATAGTGCTCCCATAGTAGACATATACATTAGTATATTATAAAAGTATTAGCTAAGTACTTACTAGATATATTTACACGTATGTATGTGTTCCACCAATATCAAAATAACAACAACTTCTTTCTTTCTCTAAAATCCAACACGTTAACAGCCAACATTCTTTTCCCAATTGATAGGATGTATATTTTGCACCGCCTAACATTCTTTATATAAATATACTTAGCTCTTCATTTGGCACAATAGTAATCAGCTAGTTTTGATATAGTAGCCAAAATATTTCAGTAGCTACCTTTTAATCACGGGATAAAAGGGAATCATGTTGAGGGGAAGTAATTGTTATGATAGCTTGTGTTTTAAAATCTGGAACATTAAGATCACAAGTAGATGAAGGTCACCACATAGTGCAACAAAGCGTTGGGAAATTGTAGGGATATCACTCTAGTATTGTTGCCTTATTGTATGGCTGATTTTGAAAGCTTGGAGCTAGGATTTGAATAGAGTTTACTGGAGTTTAAGGTATGTTCTATCCTCTACTCTTGTTAGTTAAGTTGATAGAGAAGGATTCTCTAGTTTAGAGTGACGGAAATGGTGTTACGAAAGCATAAACTAGTTTGTTGATATGATTACCTTGTGGGCTGTTTTGATGAGATTTTTGGGGAGATTCTTACTTGGTTATATTGCTATTTGTTGTTGTTGGTGATGTTGCGTATATTATGGGCTGTTTCAGAGTTGTATTGGAGCAAGGGTTATAGGGGAAATGCTGCCCAAATTTCGTTAAGTTCCATTCATATACGAATTAGATTGTAAGCTGTGTAAATGGTCTAATCGTGATATTATCATCTTGATTGTAGACCTATAGACTTGAGGAGTAGACGTTGGAAGATTAGATAGATTTCCAGGTATGTAAAGCTATCCTTTCCTTCTTTTGGCATGTCTTAGATATAAGTGACGTATGATATGAGCTTTGGGGTAATTCTATTCATAAGTTCCGAGTGTGATTCATGATTTTTATTCACTTCTTGATGTTAGAACTCATAAGGTAATTGAGCTATTGCCCTCGGGTCTTACATACGTTGGATAGTAGTTAGTGTGTAAAAGTTCCTATTCTCAAAGACTCTACAATGACTAATGTCCTTGACTTCCATAAGCTGTTTTGCATTATTTTGATATATGTCTATGATTCCTAAGGCTCTATTTGATATAGTTCATAATGACATTCAAAGAGTACTTAATATGACTATCGCCTTTGATACTCGAGTGTTAGCTTATTCTACTTATTCTGTTGAGTCTCAGATGATAGTTGCATATGGTTGCTTATGATATTCTACTCGTGCATCTTTGTTATTGTATAATTCCCGAGTCCGGGCCGGGTATGTTATCATGCACAGTTTCACTACATTATTCACCGAGTCCCTCACTAGAGGGCCGGGTACGTTATATGATGATATGATGATATGATTATGGCACCGAGTCCCATGATGGGCCGGGTATGGTATACGTGTACACGACTTTATTCACCGAGTCCCATAATGGGCCGGGTATGGTATATGATAATGATATGCATGATTTCATCTCATAAGGTACAGGTACAGTGACTTCTTGATTATCATACTTGTCTCCTGGAATCTCTACTTCAGTTATGATCTTCCTTATTGTATTTCATGCTTTACATACTCAGTACATATCTCGTACTGACCCCCTTTCTTTGGGGGACTGCGTTTCATGCCCACAGGTACAGATGCTCGCTTTGGTGATCCTTCGGCGACAGGACTTCTACTGTTGTCTTGGAGTGCTCCATTGTTCGGATCCTAGACTTTCGTCACAGATCTTTGATGTTTATGTATATGCTTATCGAGGGGTACGGCGGGGCCCTGTCCCGTCATATGTTACTGTTAATACTCTTAGAGGTCTGTAGACATATGTGTGGGTTGTATATAGATGTTGTTTAGTTATGCCTATATGACTTACATTATGGGACGTTCCCCTACGTAGTGGCAGCCTTGTCGGCTTGCGTATGTATATGTATTGGGATGTTGGATGTAGTGGTAGCCTTGTCGGCTTGCATATATATAGTTGGGATGTCCCCACATGTTATGATAGCCTTGTCGGCCTATGTACTATGTTATCTCTGATGGTTGTGACTCCTCAGAAGACAGGTTGCCTTGATATATATATGTGATAGTTCTGAGACGATGTTTTGTTTTTATAAGTCTCCACATTATGTTTAGTTCGGATTGATTATAGTTAACATGTGTGTATACGAGTGTCCAGCTCGGGCACTAGTCACGGCCTATGGGGTTGGGTCGTGACAGAAAGAAGTTCTTATATCATAGCTCTATCACACAATCTTATGAAGAAAGAAGGTCATTCATTCCTAAAATGCTCGCAGCCTCTTGTTTATAAGTGTGGCGTGCAACACACCCATAACCAAGACTTTCTCTTGGACACGGCTCGACACACCCTAGGACGGAAGGCTACATACCACTTTGTCACGACCCACCCGGAGGGCCGCGACGGGCACCCGGTGCTGACCCACTTGGGCAACTCTTCTCATACTTTCACATTTACATCTAGGTGAGCCACATAGCTAAATCATACTTTCCGTCCATTATTCATACTAATCCCATTGGACAACAATACATATATATCACTATCAATAACAATGCCTATATAAATGTACATAAGCCGACGAGGCTAACAAAATGATATCCAAAATATGGGCCGACAAGGCCAAATACATCTAACCATATACACATGTCTACGAGCCTCTAGGAGAGTATTTCGTATCATATAGGCGGGACAGGACCCCGCCATGCCCATAAGTATGTACACAAAAGAATAAATACCAAAAGCTGTACTTCCGAATGAAATGGAGCTCCGCTATGTAGTCCCTGAGTAATAAAGCTATAGATCAAGCCTGTCTCCCTAACCACCTACAGGCATGACGCAGCGTCCACAAATAAAAGAATGTCAGTACGAAGAATGCACTGAATATGTAAAGCATGAGCAACATCATTATGAAAGCATAATAGACGACAAAGAAATAGCATAGGATGGGAGATAGTGGTATCATCGTCATAAACACTTACTTGACTTTCATAGGGACATTCCATTTCTAATGCGTGATTGTGTACATACATCCATATCCGTATCCATATTCGTATCCGTACTCATTTACACTTTCATACCCATATTCATATTCATAATTGTATTCATATTCATTTACATATTCATATTCATAGCATACCCGACCATGAAGGATCAGTGTTTCACATACCCGGCCATGGCAAGGCTCGGTGAGTATACATACCTGGCCCTACCAAGGCTCAGGGTTATCCGTACCCAACGATGGTGCGGGCACAAACGTATTCATATTCATTCCACCCGGCCATATAAGATCGGGGTTTCATAATAGTCATACATAGACACATATACATAAAGGCTCATAAGTATCTTTAGCATCATTACTACCGTCGTTGATTACATCTATCCCTAGAGGATTACTCATCATATAAGGAATTTAGTGCAATCGTAACATATCGAGAATCATGAGCTTAGTAGCTTGTAAAGATAGAATAATTTGGAGGACATCATAGGCTCATGAAAGAACAGGTATATGGCCAAAGAACCATGCCTTATTGAAAGAAGGATTAGGCTTACATACCTTTTCGTTCAACTATTCTATCGCTTGAACGTTCTCCTTCAATGCTCACGTTTCTACCTTCATTAGAGTTATACTAACATTAGAAAATTGATAGCTTAGCATACTTGACTAAAGCTAGAGAAACTTGGGCAGAATCTCCTTTGTTTATACAACTCCCTCCATATCATATATCAACTCCCAAATAGATATAATAACATTCACAACATCATAACAATAGTCTTTGTTCACCTATATTATCCATATTCCTCCATTCACTTCCAATCATCCATATCCATGGTCATAGCACACTATTACGTTCACTCATATACAATGTCTATCCCATGTTCTTAATATCATTTATAACATAATCATAATCACAACATATCAAGAATCATGACTCAATCCAAGCTATTACTCAAAAATGACACTATTCCCACATTCATGACCCATTTTCTATTTCCTTCTACAATCCAAGTCTTTCAACCTCTCAATACCTTAAACAATATGGAAATACCATAAAACTTACCTTAGATGATGTAGGAATGAACCTTGGGTGGGAACACTTCACTTGAGCAAAACCTAGTTTCACCTTCATTTGGATTCCTTGTCTTGGATGAACTTTAATGGGTTTCTTACACTTGATTCTCTTGGTTTAATGAAGTTGATCACTAATATCTCTTGAAGTCTTTTGGGAGAAGTGTGGAGAAATATTCTAGAGAGTTCTAGAGAGAAGGGGAGTGAAGGGGAAATGAAATGAAATAAACTTGGACCACTTATTAATAATACAAAATCTGTCCGCTTGGATTTCACGGACCAACATACGGTCCGTATAAATTATACTGACCGTATGTTTGTTCGTACTTTTGGTCCAGTGAGGGGTGCTAACCTGGGCTGAATATACGGCCAAACATATGGCCAGTATATTTTATACGGCCAGTATGTTGGGCCGTATAATGCCCTGTTTCTCCGAACTCGTTCTCGTCAACTCGTTTGATCTCCAATCCTTATGGAACCTTCTTGAAACTTTTTTATCACCTCATTAACAATCTAAGGGATTTTATAACTCTTCTCTAACACATCATTAAGTCATCATTAACTTGTTACTCATAAATCCTTTTCGATACCTATCGTATGCCTTGCCTCCTCTTGGCAAATTTCTTCTCTTACCTCGAGCTTATTTGAAATCTCAATTAGGGTCATCAAATGTCATTCCTTACTTATTGCAATACCGTATACTTCATGATCTTCGTTAGTCTATTCACTGTGCATCAACGAAAAAAATTTCGAGATGTAACACAAAGTGTCTAATCTATGGGCTGTTGAAGCAGAACTCTTGTCTTTCTTTGCCAACCTTATGGGGAAATGAAATGGGAAATGCCATGTCCAAATACAATAGTGATTAAGAATGGACCATGTCTAACTAGAAAACAATAACTGCAGCTGATCCTTGTGGTGACTAGGGAAGAAATTGATGTTTTAATACAAGATATGCCAACTGAGAAAGCACCTTGGGCTGATGGATACCCTATAGAATTTTTCACTAAGCATTGGGATGTGGTTAACTAGGATGTGTATGCAGCTATCCATCAATTTTTCTCTACAGGAAAAATGCAGAAATCCTGGAATTACATTGCCATCACTTTAAAGGTTAAAGATTATAGTCCCATAACATGGTCCTCCACATTATACAAAATTGTTGTTAAAGTTCTGACTGTGAGAATTAAGAAGGTAATACATGATATCATTGGATAATCACAATCAGGTTTTATTGAGGGAAGGAGCATCATTGATAATATTTTGTATAGTCATGAGATTTTTAAGGGATACACTAGGAAAGGAATGTCTCCTAGGTGTGTACTTAAGGTTGATCTCAAGAAAGCTTTGACACCCTTAATTGGCATATTCTGAAAAGCATGCTATATGATTGGGGTTTCCTCATAAGTTTATCAACTGGATAATGGAGTGTGTGTTTACAGTGTCCTATTCTCCATACCTTTTTGTTAGATCAATGGAATATCTACAAAGGGAGATGAGTCAACTGGCCGCCAACAAAGAATTTCAGTTCCACCCAAGATATAAAAGACTTGGAATTGTTCACATTTGTTTTGCTGATGATTTTCTCAGGTTTTGTAAGGGTGACATAAAATACATTACATTGCTAAAAGAAAATTTTTACATACTCTCATCAGTATTTGGTTTGCAAGCTAATGCAGATAAAAGTTCTCTTTATCTTTGCTAGGCTTTCTCCTGATGACAAAGAAATTGTAACGACCAAGTCATTATAGCGCTTTTGACCCATTTACCCCTATTGACCCTTCCCCTAGCCTTATAGTATAAATTTGACCTACGGGGATGGGTGGCACAGTTCCTGAGGTAGTCGGCGGAGATTTACGATGACTTTTATAGAATAGAGCCATAAAGTGAAAAACATTTGACCGATAGTTGACTTTTGGATAAACGGACCTGTTTCAAAAATTCGTCAATTTTGAGAGGACCTGATGGTCGATTATGACTTGGTGGGATGTTCAGTTCGATTCTCGAGGCACTCGAGAGCGTTTTAAGTTATTGGTTGGAAAGTTGGTCTTTGGCCATTGGGTGTTGACCCGGTCAAATAGATATCCGTTGGGAATTTCGACATCATGAGTAAGTCCGTAGCGTGTTTTTATGTATGGTTGCATGTATGGTTTGCATCTAGGAGTTCTCGGGTGATTGTCGTATTTTGGGATTGAGTTAGTGAAAAACCAGGATTATTCTGGTGTCTGGTGTTGGTCGTAGCGGCAGCATGTGCGCGCTAGCGGTCTCGCTATAGGGAGGATTGGCCGCTATGGCCAGTATGTGAAGTTCGTGGTGAGTCGACACAGCGGATGGGGATCTGCTGTGGCAGTCTCGTGATAGCGAGAGGAGGGTGCGTGGCGAGCCCGCTGTAGCGGACGGCCCACCGTTGCAGCGAACGACGGGACTAGAATCCTATTATTGCCTAGTTAAAACCCTTATTTCCTATCCCTTCATTTATTGTTCCTAAGCATCCTTGATGAGGTTTCGACTAGATTTGTCTTGAGGACTTTGAGTACTTGGAGGCTCTTCGAAAAGGCGAGGCGAAGGTTTGATTGTTCGTGACTCCTGCTCAGCTTCCAGGCAGGTTACGGCTTACCTTATGGTTAGACTTCGATTACGAAGCATATGTAGAGTTAGTGATTGTCGGAGAAAGCATGTTACACCTTCATGTATGAAGTTGGGATGGATTATGTTATAGCCCGTATTTCGTGCGCTCGGACATTTCGAAGAAGTCGTGGAATGTGGAAGGTAAGATCGTTTTTCAAAACTATTTTAATGCGCAAGTGGGTTATTAATATTATTTAAGAATATTGTTGATATGGAATATTGAGAAAGGTTGAGGGCGAGAAAGGAAAATTCGCGAAATGGTTCATGGAAATATAAGAAAAGGCTAGGGGCAAAATGGTCATTTCACGAGTAATCAAGAAATTCCTTGGAAAAGGGCCATGTGGCCGAAAAAAAAGGGGGAAAAAAAAAAAGAGACAAAAAGGGATTAGTCATCTTTTGGGAAATTTGAAGAAAATAAAAGAGAAGTCAAGAAAAGAAAAGAAAATTCTAGAAATAAAGAAAGGGAAAAAAAAAGAAAAATCTAGAGAGGGGCATGTGCCCCTCACATGCATGCAATATGTATATATATATATATATATATATATATATATATATATATATATATATAAAGGGGTGGGATCATATTGTAAGAAGGAGAGAAAGAAAGAAAGAAAGAAAGAAAAAAAAGAAAGAGAGAGGAGTCACGTACAAGGGTGGCCGGACTTTGAGATTGGTCATGGAAAATTATTTTCCTTCTAGTTTCCTACTAATGGAAAGGCCCTCGTCAAAG
>NC_081344.1:28816202-28851283 GCF_029784015.1 Lycium ferocissimum
GGAGGTTCTTTTCCAATGGTCCGATGCTTGTGAAGAAAGCTTCCAAAAGCTCAAGACTTTATTGGCCATGGCCCCAATTCTGGTATTACTCGTGGAGGGTAAGGATTTCTCAGTTTATTGTGATGCGTCTTGTGTTGGTTTGGGCGCTGTGTTGATGCAAGAGGGCAAGGTCATTGTCTATGCTTCTAGGCAATTGAAGATCCATGAGAAGAAATACCCTACTCATGATTTGGAGTTGGCAACATTAGTCTTCGCTTTGAAGATTTAGAGGCATTATCTATATGGGGTCCATTGTGAGGTATTTACTGATCATCCCAGCCTTTAACACGTGTTCAGTTAGAGAGATCTCAATTCTAGACAGCGTAGGTGGGTAGAGCTACTGAAGGATTATGCTATCACCATTCTTTACCATTCGGGTAAAGCTAATGTGGTAGTTGATGCTTTGAGCCGAAAGGTAGTGAGTATGGGCAGTTTAGCTCGGTCGATTGCTTCGAAGCATCCTTTAGCCATGGAGGTTCACACTCTGGCTAACAGTCTTATGCGTCTTGATATTTCATATTCGGGCAGAGTTTTAGCGTGTGTTGAGGCGAGGTCGTCTCTCTTAGAGCAGATTAGGGCTCAAAAGTTTACTGATGCGAAGTTATGTAAGATTCGTGATAAGATTTTGAGAGGTGAGGCCAAAGAGATCGTGCTTGATAATGACGGGATCTTGAGGATCAAGGGACGCGTGTGCATTCCTTATGTGGGTGGTCTGATTCGATTGATATTGGAGGAGGCTCATAGCTCCAGGTATTCCATTCATGCAGGGGTGACTAAGATGTACCGTGATTTGAGACAGCACTACTAGTGGGGTCGGATGAAGAGAGATATTGCAGATTTTATTGCTCAGTGTGGGAATTGCCAGCAAGTCAAGTATGAGCACTAGAGATCTGGTGGTGTGCTTCGGAGAATGCCCATTCCCGAGTAGAACTGGGAGAGAATTACCATGCATTTTGTTATGGGTCTTCCGAAGACCCTGGGCAAGTTCGATTCAGTTTGGGTTACTGTTGATCGGTTGACTAAGTATGCTCATTTTATCCCAGTTCAGATTACCTATAATGCAGAGAGGTTGGCCAGGATTTATATCCGCGAGATAGAACAATTGCACGGGTTTCTATTTCCATAATTTTTGACTGAGGTACTCAGTTTACCTCCAAATTCTAGAAGATGTTGCAGGCAAAGTTAGGTACTCAGTTAGACCTTAGCACCAAATTTCACCCTCAGGCTGATGGTCAGTCCGAGCGGACTATTTAGGTGTTTGAGGTTATATTAAGAGCCTGTTATCGATTTTGGTGATCATTGGGTCCAGTTCTTACCCTTGGCAGAGTTCGCGTACAACAATAGCTACCATTCGAGGCTTTATATGGTAGGAGCTGTCGTTCTCCTATTGGGTAGTTTGATGCTTTTGAGGTTCGACCTTGGGGTACAGATTTGCTAATGGAATCTTTGGACAAGGTGAAGCTTATTCAAGAAATGGTTCTAGCAGCTCAGAGTCGGCAAAAGATGTATGCAGACCGGAAGGTCCGAGATTTAGAGTTTATAGAGGGTGAGCAGGTTCTTCTGAAGATTTCGCCCAAGAAAGGGGTGATGTGATTTGGGAAGAGGGGCAAGTTGAGCCCGAGGTACATTGGTCCATTCAAGATACTCTGTCGTGTTGGTGATGTTGCTTATGAGTTAGCCTTGCCACCAATCTTGTCAGGTGTTCATCTGGTATTCCATGTTTCTATGCTGAAGGTACCATTCAGACGGGTCTTATATCATTCGTTGGGATTCTATGTTGCTTGATGAGAATATATCCTACGAGGAGGAGCCCATTGCGATCTTAGATAGGCAGGTTAGAAAGTTGAGGTCTAAAGAGATAGCTTCTGTATGCAATGGAAGCATCGTCCTATTAAGGAGGCCACATGGGAGACCAAGTACGATATGATTTCCAAATATTCCCAGTTGTTTGCTGACTCAGGTACTTTTTCCCGTTTCCTTTCTTATCGCTCGAGGACGAGCGATTATTTAATTGGTATCTGATGTAACGACCCGTTTGGTTGCTATAGCGCTTTTGACCTATTTAACCCCGTCGACCTCTCCTTGAGCCCTGTTAGTAAGATTTTGACCTGTGGGGATGGATGGCAGGATTCCCGAGATAGTCGGGCGAGATTTACGATGAATTTTGTAGAATAGAGCCTTAAAGTAAAAATGCTTGACCGATAGTTGACTTTTGGGCAAACGGACCTTTTTTGAAAATTTGTTGATTTCGAGAGGTTCGGATGGTAGATTATGACTTGGTAGATTCAATTTGTTTCCTGAGGTGCTCGAGAGCATTTTGGATTATTGGTTGGAAAATTGGCCTTTGGCCATTGGGTGTTGACGTGGTCTAATAGATATCCGTTGGGAATTTTGAGACCACGAGTGAATCTGTAGAGTGTTCTTATGTATGGTTGCATGTATGGTTTGTATCTGGGAGTTCTCGGGTGATTGTCGAATTTTTGGATTGAGTTAGTGAAAAATCACGTTTATTCTGGTGTCTGGTGTCCGTCGTAGCAACAGCATGTGTGCGCTAGCGGTATCGCTGTAGCGAGGATTAGCCGCTATGGCCAGTGTGTGGAGTTGTGGTGAGTCGCCACAGTGGACGGGGATCTGCTGTGGCAGACTCGTGATAGCGAGAGGAGGCCACTGTGGCGAGCCCGCTATAGCGGACGGCCCACCGTTGCAGCGAACGACGGGACCAAAATCCTATTTATTGCCTAGTTAAAACCCTTCATTTTCTATCCCTTCATTTATTGTTCCTAAGCATCCTTGAGGAGATTTGAGGAGGTTTCGACTAGATTTGTCTTGAGGACTTTGAGTACTTTGAGGCTCTCCGCAAAGGCAAGGTGAAGGTTTGATTATTCATGGCTCCCGCTAGGCTTCCATTTAGGTTACGGCTTACCTTATGGTTAGACTTCGATTACCGAAGCATATGTAGAGTTAGTGATTGTCGGAGAAAGCATGTTACACCTTCATGTATGAAGTTAGGATGGATTACCTAGGTTGGTACTATTTTTTTATTATGGGTTGTTGCCTTCTTGTGGCCTATTAGCTTGTTGCCATGTGTTTGATACTAGACTTGATACTTAGTTGCCATATCGTGATTGTGAAACTGCTATCCCCCAATATTGGGTATTATCTTGGATTGAGGGAAGAACTTGACTTATTATTGATATTGAGATATGTGTCCATCTGTGGCACGATTGATTTTGATATATTATCATTCGACATTGATATTATGCATAGCACTCATTCTCATCTTTCATGATACACTGATATGAGCTGAGACTTGGTACTGATGATAATGAGAGAGATGAGAGGATGCCCGAGGTCTGTACCGAGATCGAGAGAGTGTACGATGCTCGAGGTCTTTATCGGGATCAAGAGAGTGGCACATGGACTTCGCGGGTCCCCCATAGGTCATGAATACCGAGGCTTGGAGGTATCCCGCCCGGAGCATGTATGTACGGAGATTACATTGGCCATTGCATATGCATTCATTATCATCTCAATTTACATCTATTGATCGGATTTGTTGGTTGTACATGTGTTTGTGGATATTCTGAGGAATTGTGGAAACTTGGGAGACTTGTGTTTAGGTGCTTCACATAGGCTATGATTCGACTATTTGATATTTCTGTAATTGAGTTGTCATTCTTGGCTTGTATTGTGTTTGTACTTGATCGTGAGCATGTCTATTTTTTAGTCTCTTCCTTTATATATGTTAGCTAACTATTTTCGGCCTATGATACCTACCAGTACATAGTGTTTGTACTGATACTAGCTTGCTTTTATAAGTCCAGAGTACGTGACAGGTTTCACATCCACTCCTCGCGACTGATTCCCGAGGCCTTTCTTTGTCGAGTGTCTAGGGTGAGCACGGTGATGGATCCGCAGCCCGGAGACTCTTCATTATTACTTGTCTTATCCTGTTATTCCGAGACAGTATTTCATATTTTGAGACTTGTATTTATTCCAGACTTGTAGTGATGTAGTAGTGGCTCTTGTACTGCCTTTAGACCATAATCCTTGGGGCCGTATGAGAATGAAAAGCTATACAAAGAGAAGACTAAGAGATGGCACGACAAGCATATTCACCACCTTGAATTCGCGCCAGGGCAGCAGGTACTACTCTTTAACTCGAGGCTGAGATTGTTTCCGGGAAAGCTTAAGTCCCGTTCGTCTAGACCATTTGTGGTGACTAGAATCACACCCCATGGTGCGGTCGAGATACAAACTATAGATGGGGTGCGCAAGTTCTTGGTGAATGGGCAGCATCTCAAGCGATATTGGGGCGGTGACTTTGACAAGAAGAAGGAGCAAGTGCTCCTTGATGATGCGTAGAAAAGGACTTGCGTTGTGCTGCGACGTTAAATCAAGCGCTTCTTGGGAGGCAACCCTAGTTTGTATTGTAACAATTTAAAAAAAAAAGAGAAAAAGAAGAAAATACAAAAAATGTCATGCCACGACCTTAATTAAGGTGCTGGTTGGGAGGCAACTCAACTTTTGTAGCATATATGTCATGTTTGTTCATGTTACAGGGCTAAGGAAGGAACAGGAACTCGAAACGAATGCAAAACATCAAGAATCAAGCTTCAGGTTTGTTAGTGTACTTTATCTGTGCGTCGCACAGTCATAGCACAACAGGTAAGCAAGCCAAATAAAAGATTCAGAAATGGGTGTTCTGTGCGCTGGACGTACGTCGCATGACTAGCGCATGTAGGGTACTCAGAGCCACAAATTTGGCTAAGTAAAAAGTTCAGAAAAGGGGTTTTTTGTGCGCTGGGCATGCGACGCATGTCCAGCGCATGAAGGCTAATCAGAGATTTTTTTTTCTAAGTATAAACTTTTGAGGTGGGAGCATTATGCGATAACCATGTGATGTATAGCTAGCGCACGAGTCAACCCGGTTCGAAATCTTTTAAAGATTTAAAACAAGGACCGACCCCCTAATTCCCCCCACTTCTCACAAACACACACTCTCTCTCTAAACTCGTCCCTAACCGACCCTAACCCCTAAAAACCCTCCCCAAATCCTCTCCATCCTCAAGAAATTCATGTGCATTATCTCATATCTCAATAAAGGTAATCAATCTTCATAGTTTTTCCATGAAATCCCATTCCCTTTTCCCCCTTTTTGTTGATGTTGAGAATGATGGACTAGGGTTATGGGGTTGGACGAATTAGGGTGGGGATTTGGTATTGTTGTGTTTGATATTGTTGTTTGTGATAGAATAATGAATCCCAAACAAAAGGGAGGGTTCTTCCACCCTACATTGTTGCAAAACTCAAAGGGATATTTCTATGCCCACAAGGTGTTTGAAAAAAATTACTAAACCAAGTTTCTTATGATTTTTGTGACGTCTTGAGTAGCAATTGAACTTGAAACAATAGTCGAAACCTTGGGGCATCACCATTAACACCCATAAGTCGAAAACAACATGATGTCCCTTGTTTTGTAGTGTATTTTTGTTTTTTTAATTTTTCCTTTAATTTTCATTTTTTTGTTGTTTAAGTTAGGTAACTTCTTTGTTTTAATTTTTGTACCATAGTTTGAAGTAAGTGTGGGGTCGAGAAAAAAAGTCAATAAAGCCATGATAGTACCCGCTAAGCGACAAAGTTGAAACTTCAGTGCATGAACACCCGACTTGCAATAAGTGTGGGGTCGTTTCACGACCCCACTTAGGCTTAACTTGCGGATGATAAAATGAAGTGTTAGTGTGCAATAAGTGTGGGGTCATTTCACGACCCCACTTAGATTAAATTTACTAACGAAGTTGGATGTTTGTGCTGTGAATCTCTACAGGTACAATGGTGACCAAAGGAAAAGGAAAAGTTGACGAGGAGGGTCCCTTGCAAGGATCAAAGAGACCCAGAGGGGGCAAGGCCATTGCCACCAAGAAAGGGGCAACAGCCCGCAGTAGTAAGCAACCGGTAGTCCCCATTTCTCGGGCTTCTCCTCTGAGGCCTCGTCCCTATCTTATAAGGATTGGGTGTGTGGAAAAATGGTACAAAGAGTTCCCTTTGAAGGATGGGTACACTCATGAAAGGCCCGTTAACAAAGTGGCCTTGAAGAAAAAATTTTGGGGCATCTACAATCAAATAATAGAAATGGGGAACAAGGTGGTGTCTTTGAGAATTTGGGGCCTGTGAACATTGACATGGTTTTGGAGATGTATGCCAATCTAGAGTTGGCCAGAACAGAGGGCAGTGAGATGCAGCCGTCGGTAAACGTAAGGGGTGAGTATGTGCCGCTAACAGCCTCCACCTTGTGTGCACATTTAGGGGTCCCTGATTGTCCCATTGGACCACTGCTTGATTTCATCAAAAGTCCTGACTAAAAGGCCATTCGGGAGACTTTATGTGGGCCTGATTCTAAGGCCAAGTGGGCCAGATATAGAGAGGGCCTAAGGTTGCACAAGACAATCTTTGATGGGTGATTTTCTGAAGGAGGCCCGAGTGTATCTCAGGCTGCTCAACTACCGTATCATGCCACTTGATCATTTCACTACTGTGCTGAAGGAGAGAGTAGCCATTGTATACTTCTTCTTGACGGGGCAACCTGTCAACATTGGCTATTGGATGCTAAGGGAGATGCAGCACATTAGAAAGGGCAAGTCCCTCAGGCCGAGCTTTAGAAATACCCTCACTACTTACTTAAGGAAGTTGGCACCTCACTTGGAGAGTCCACATGACAGGGTGCTTGAGTCCTCGGATAATATGATCGACATCTCTAATGTTAAGTCCCCCGAACAGTGCACTAAACTCAATTTGACTCCAACCCAAAAAATATCAGCTCAGTCTACTGTGCTAGCACAAATCTACAAGATTGCGATGATCGCGAGTGAGCAATTTGAGTTAGACCTCTCTAGTGTGTTTGCAGAGTGCCCTCACACCACTTACTCACGAGTTCTCATTGGGGAGGAGGGCAAGCTGCTAGCTGATGAGGACTGAGATGGAGAAAGGGAGTGAAGAATAATTCCAGGCACAGGATGTTGAGGATGATGAGGAAGAAGATGCCTAGCCGTCTGATGGCGAGGCTGAGGATGATGAGGAGGATGTCTAGGCCCTAGTGGGCCTCAGGGAGTATTTCTTGCCTTGCTTTGTTTTTAAATTTGTTCATCTATATGCTTTGAGGGCAAAGCATCATTTAAGTGTGGGGTGGGAAATATGTCCCTTGTATCAACAATTTTGGGTTGAGGATGGTGATCAAGTTGCTATAGGTTTCTTTTTTTATAGTTTTTGAGTCTTAGAGTAAAAAAAAAAATAAAGCAAAAGAAAATTTTAGTTTTGTCGTTTTAGATTTTGTCTGTAGCTTCTTGATTCCCTCATTAGTGGCACACACCATCCACCCCCTTGGGTTTTCTTATGGCCTCGGTTCTTTCCTAAGGGGGGCCTTTGAACCGGGTTAGATTTTTTAGTTTTTGTAAAAAGGTGTTGTGGGAGTCAAGCCTGTTAGACCACTTGAATGTGAGGTGCTCAGGTTAGGTGGAATGTGAAAGCCATGAGTTGTTTTTGATGATTTTTAAAAGCATGCATGAAAAGAAGCAACCTCTCTCGAAACACTTTTGTAGTGAATTGCATTGACTCATGTATGACCCACTTGGCATAATTTGTGATAGTTACTTGATTGGAGGGTTGTATGAATCTGTTTTGTATTGATTATGTGTTGTGTGTGATGTGAGAAAACTCTTGTATGATCTATGCTGATGACTAGAACTTGCCAGGTGTATTCGTGAAGTGAAATTGAGTGAGAAGTTTAGGAAGTGATCTAGGCATTTCTTTGTTAGCCAAATTTCGAAACGACGCTTGCCTACCTTTTGTGTATATATATATATCCCCAGTCAACCCCGTTTAGCCTTTAGCTTTTCTTTCGACAATAGCTAATTAGCCTACCCCCGTTGTTCTTATTGACCAATTTTAGATTCTTGTTTACTCCTTAGGCACTTTAAATAGCAAATTGTGGAATTGGAGTTGGGATGCGAAACTAAGGGAGGGTTCGTGGAATGAAGTTGAAAGGAATGCTATTGGTGCGCTTGAGTGTTTTGAATTCTAGTAGTGGGAAGTATGAGTGCAAACTGAAAAGAAAAAAAAAAATAGAAACCGTCCAGTTAGTTATTTGCTTTCTTAATATAGTGTCCCACTAGCGAGTTGAAAATAGGATGGCGCCTAAAGTTGAGAAAATAAATGATTGTTGACAGGATAGAATGGGTAGCTTGTGGTTGAAATTCATGGTTGATGAAGGAGGGTGCTAAATAAACTATGTTGTGAGGTATTAAAAGTGCTTAGGGAGGTTAGTCACTATTTTCAAAATATATCCTACCCATCCCTTAGCCTGCATTACAACCATACAAGTCTTAAGTGATCCCAAATTCATCTCACTCTAATTTGTGGAAAGGTTACACTACGGGCAAGCCTATGGTTCGTTATGTTTGAGCAGTGGATATTCTTTGTGAGAGTGAGCGATCTTGTGTGCAACTTATGTCCAGTGACATATGTCGTTAACTTTGTGTGAAATATGGACAAATCTCTTTTGGATGAGGACACATAATTGATAGGAGATGGGTGAAGTACTCCCACTCGGCCAAGTAGCAGATTATTTGTGCTTTGAGTGGTGTCTGGAGTCATATGCATGTTTTTGAATGTGTCGTTTCTTGAGAGGTTTGGTTGTTAATATTTGGAAGTGTAAGAAAATGTTCGGTTTAAAGCAGTTGGCATGACTTTTGAGAAAATTGGCCCAATATGTATGTCTTAATGCAATTTCGAAACTTTCATATCCACCGAATCCTGATGTAGACCTGTTTGAGTGGCATGGCTAAGTAAAGTACTAGGGAATGTATGATAAGTGGTTGCTCGAGGGCGAGCGGGGTGTTGATATTTGGCACAAATATCTAGATTTAGTGTCATTTGCACTTCACTTCTTAGCATTTTAATCGCAGTTTTTAATGCAAATTGTTGTGTATGAGCTTATGTTGGTGTGCTTGTATGAATAGGTACAACAAGGACCAATGGAGGGTATTCCGAGCAGTTTTTGATTGATTTCGAGGCTTTGCACGTTAATTGAATGTTAGGAAGGATGTTCCAGCACTTGAAGGCAGAATCCGACCACTGAAGCATCTCATGCGCTGGCTATACGTCGCAGAGCCAGCGCACAAAAACCCCATCTCTGAATCTCAAACAGGCCATGCATTGGCCATGCGCCGCACAAGCAACACACAGAGGATCATACGGCGGCCATCGACGCGCGCGGCCACGCGACGTCGGTTCTCATACTTGGAACGGGATTGGGCCAACTTATCTTATATTTACCCTAGCGTATAAATAGTCGTTTTTAACGTTAGAAAGACGGCTTGGATGAATTTTGAGACTTGTGAAACTCTTTCTAGGTTTTATTCCTCTTATATTATTTTTCTTTACGTTGGAACCCTATGTTAATCATGACTTCTTGCTTCCATTCTCGAATCATGTGTAACTAAACACCGTAATTCTGGGGTTATGGCTTAGCCATGAATATTGACTTTTGACGAGTATTTCAATCTTAGTAGCTTGTTCGTATGCAATTGCTTCTTTATTTCTGTGCTTAATTGCTTGATTGTCTGCGCAACAGTTGAGTTCTATTTACTAATTGATACACGTGCTTGGGAAAGACGTTGTTAATTTGGAGAAGAAGTAATGAGATTGTGATCTGAATATCCCTATAGTTGGGCTAGGATTTGTGACTAGGATAGGAATATACTTAGTTACACATGAGTCAATTTCATGCCGTGCTCTTATTGCATTCTTGATAGGTCAATACCATAGGAATATAGGAGGTGAGTTATCTTGAATCGGTGAGAGGTAGTGATTTCGGGAGAATACTACCGTATTAATAATCAGGTTAATTAGCAATTGTGAGCAAGAAGTTGCTGGGTGTGATCTTGAAACGACTGATAGGATTGGTGAACAAACCACAACCCTGGAATACTTCTAAAATCTTGATAAAAGCAATACTCAAATACAATCTTAGCATAAATTCTGGTTACATTATTAGTTATTAACATTATAGCATTAGTTTACAAAACAACCAAAGCTTTTATTCTTTACTTGCATAATTAGTAGCAATAGTTTATTTTCGTGAAATTATTGGTCATAAGTCTCTGTGGGTTCGACATCCGATTTTATATAATCACTCTATTAATTGTACGACCACGTACACTTGCGTGTGCATTTGGACGCAACAAGTGGACGCAACAAGTTTTATAGTGATTATATAAAATCAGATGTCGAACCCACAGAGATTTATGACCAATACTTTCACGAAAATAAACTATTGCTACTAATTATGCAAGTAAAGAATAAAAGCTTTGGTTGTTTTGTAAACTAATGCTATAATGTAAATAACTAATAATGTAACCAGAATTTGTGCTAAGATCGTATTTCGCATCGTTTTTATCAAGATTTTAGAAGTATTCATGGTCGTGGTTTGTTCACCAATCCTATTGAGTCGTTCGTATCACACCTTTTAGCAACTTTGTTCAAAATTGCTAATTAACCGGATTATTAATCTCGTAGTATTCTCCCAAACCACTACTCTCTCGCCGATTCAAGATAACTCGCCTCCTATATTCCTATGGCATGACCTATAAAAAACGCAATAAGCGCGACATGAAATTGACTCCATGCAACAAAAGTATATTCCTATCCTAGTCACAAATCCTAGCCCAACTATAGGGATATTCAGATCACAATCTCGTTACTTCTTCTCCAAATTAACGTCTTTCCCAAGCACGTGTATCAATTAGTAAATAGAACTCAATTGTTGCGCAGACAATCAAGCAATTAAACACAGAAGTAAAGAAGTAATTGCATACGAACAAGCTACTAAGATTGAAATACTCATCAAACTTCAATATTCATGGCTAAGCCACAACCCCAGAATTACGGTGTTTAGTTACACATGATTCGGAATGGAAGCAAGAATTCATGATTAACATAGGGTTTCAATGTAAAGAAAAATGATAGAAGAGGAATAAAACCTAGAAAGAGTTTCACAAGTCCCAAAATTCATCCAAGCCGTCTTTCTAACGTTAAAAATGACTATTTATACGCTAGGGTAAATATAAGATAAGTAGGCCCAATCCTGATCCAAGTAGGACAACTGACGCCGCTTGTGCGCTGGCTATGCGTCGCATGGCCAGCGTATGATCCTCTATGTGTTGCTTGTGCGGCGCATGGCCAATGCATGGCCTATCTAAGATTCAGAGATGGGGTTTTTGTGCGCTAGCTCTGCGACGCATGGCTAGCGCATGAGACGCTTCAGTGGTCGTATTCTGCCTTTAAGTGCTGGAACTTCCTTCCCAACATTCAATTAACGTGCAAAGCCTCAAAATCAATCAAAAACTGCTCGGAATACCCTCCATTGGTCCTTGTTGTACCTATTCATACAAGCATACCAACATAAGCTCATATACAACACTTTGCATTAAAAACTGCGATTAAAGTGCTATGAAGTGAAGTGCAAATGACACTAAATCAAGATATTTGTGCCAAATATCAGTAAGTAACTTCAATTCTTAAAACTTGTTCATCCTCTCCTGCTCATCAACAATTATAATTGCATGAACTGATGATGGTGGTGCAACAACATACTGCGGTGTAATTCCAAACTTTATATGTCCATCAAGAAAAGGACAACATTTATGGAACTGTTGAAATGGCTGTTAAACTGTGGCCACAGTTCCACAAGTGTCCATCCCATGTATATAAGTATTTCTAAAGTTGATAAAAGAGAATGAATACCTCATTTTAAAGAAAAAAGATCCTAGAGAAATAATCTCTCAACCTAGTACATTAATTCCACTTAAAGATGAGTATTTATGGTATAATTATGATTAGATAAAATCATTTATGCTAGAACTAACTCCATAATGAATCAAAATGAATAGAAAATCCCCTGATAATCAAGAATCATATTCAAACCTCAAGTTAGGATTTGAACTTCAAAAGTTAAATTCTTTACTCTATCTTTGCATATAATTATGCATGAAGTATTTGGATGATATTGAGGAGTAGAAAATTTTATTTGGTTGGAGTATTATATGATGCTTGAAATTGAGTATTTGGAATTAGGGTTCTTGAAGGAAAAAAAGGTGACTAGTTAAACTGTGAATCCTGATAAGGTGTTTGGTGATTCTAGGGACTTCAATTCTATTTGGTTGGAGTATTATATGATGCTTGAAAATGTCACTTTGAATGAGAGCTCCCGAAAGAGGAAGAATATGAATAGGAAAATTGTGAATCTTGTTGAGGTATTTGGTGATTGTAGTGACTTTAATAGCTTAATCATGATTAAATACGACACGAGTTAGGTCTTAATAGTCGAGAATAATCATTTTGGGATTCCTATTAGAATCCCTAAAGGGATTATGTTTGAGGTAATTGAATGTTAATGAATACCAATTTGTGTAGAATTGTTATGATATGGTAGATTGAAGTTGTTGGGGGCCATTGGCATGATGGGGGAGACCGTTTAGCTATTTCAGGTTGACTCGAGATGTTTTGAGCTTGAAACTATGTTAAGAGATTCATACTATTCCACACTTTAGAAACAACAATTTAAATGAGACCTTTGGGCGTGTAGGACAAGGTCGTATGATTTACTTCCATTGCTAAGTGTTGAACTATGTAACTATCTATGTTCTTTATATGAACTAAACGACCATCTTTCAAAGTATAATGACTTACATATGTTAATTTTACTCATTTAAAGCTCATGACATGCTTTGAAATTATATTTTGATAAAATCTATGTTGATTCATCCGGAACTAATTTTGCATAAACAGAGGATTTCGGCCAAAGGTCATGAATTGAGAAATGAAATAAATGTATCTATGTAAAACACTTGGTTTGTTTGGCGTAATTGATTAGGATGATGATCAGTCATTATGCGAACCCTAAAGCATACGTGCCTAGTCGGTTGGGAGGATGATCGTCCATCGGGAATAACATTAAGCACCAATGCATCTTAAAACACTTTATTGTTGACATGATATTTCAATTACTAAAAGGGTAGCCGTGAACATTAAACTACTGTAAATAATAACCTGAAGTTAAAACATGATTTTTTTAAAAATCTTATTGAAATGTTTATAGGTTGATTTATAATGAAATCTTGCTCATGCACATATGCGGTGTATTAATTTGTCACGACCCAATTTAGCTAAGTCATGCGGGCACCTACCTTTTCCACCTCAGTAGGCGACCCTTATCCCAACAATCTCAAATACATGAAATAATAAATAAATAAGCGGAAGAGATAGAAATACGTAAGTATAAGATAATAATAGATAGAATATGCGAAAATACATCAAAACTACCCAGAGTCTAGTCTAATCCATACAAGAGCCTCTAACTAGGTACTACAAGTCTGAAAGCAATAAAATACATCAAAAGTCTGAATATGTCTCGGAATATGAAGTAAGCCATAAATAAGACAAGAATCTCCAAGGCGGCGGACGTCCCCGTGCTCATCCTGTAAGACTCTAAGCAGCAACTCTTGCAATACTATCAGCCACGAGAAGCAGAGGTCGATCCTACCTAGAACTCTGCATTCATAAAAGAATGCAGCAAGTGCAGGTCAGTACAAACAACAAGTACTGGTAGGCATTATAGGCCGACTAAGTTTAGCTGACACATATAAAGGCAATAAAGTAAGATAAACAGGTAAATCAACAAGGTATAAGTCAAATACGAGCTAGAATCCAAGTACACGTCATCACCTATATTCAGCATCTAAACCCAAATGTGCCAAGTCTCAAACTACTCAGTCTGAATCTGTGTATCACAAATACATCACATGAATATCACAATAGGAGCTATAGTGCAATGCAATGCAATAATGTATGGGATGTGAATGCAATGCAATGCTATGTACACATTTACTCTGATGACGGAGCATCACATCTCGGTAGCACAACCCAGGGGGACCCGCAAAGTCCATGTACTGAAACCTCACGATTCTGGCAAAGACCTCGACAATCGCTACCGTGCTTACGCATCGAAACACATGTACTCCGATGATGGAACATCACATCTCGGCAGCACAACCCATGGGGGACCCATGAAGTCCATGTACCTCATGATTCCAGCAATAACCTTGGCAACTGCTACCTCACGATTCTGGCAACAACCTCAAAAATCGCTACGCACAACCTCGATTCCGGGACAACCATGGGATATCGGTCCTCACGTCACTCTCATCCAACTGAGCCCAGCTCATAATAATTTTTCCTCAAGTATCATCAATGTATCAATAATATATCATGAAAGATGAGAATGCGTGCAATGTATGGGTTCAATATCAATAATCAGATCAATATCACAAGTACCACGCATGGGCACACCAACAATATTATGAAAAGGCTACACAATAAGCCATAATAGAATACTATCCTCGTATCAAACGTCAACAAGTAAGATACTACAATATCATGGTCAAGATATCTCAATAGTCTCCAATATCTACTATCTCCACGTGGCATCAAGCCAACAACAATAGAATAAGATAAGTCACAACACAATGGGGTGGCTAATCCCAAATCACATAACAGGGCCCAACCTAGAACAATATCCAACCCAACTTCATATCCGAAGGTTTACATGATTTCTCCGACAATATCGGCTAACCATATGCTTCGCTAAACGAAGTCTCACCATAGGGTAAACCGTAACCTACCTGGAAGGCCGAACAGCAATATCACCAACAATGACTCCTTAAATTTCCCTTTCCTTTGAGCTTCGAGGTAAAGAAAGTCTAGGCACATTCGAATCAAGAAATTAGAATCAAGAAGAACATCAATCAAACCGTACTTCTATTCAAGACCCAAGTTCTTAACCTATGGAATAGGGTTTATGAACTAGAAAGGGAAAATTAGGAATCTAAAGGTTCCAATATGAAATTAAAGCTCTAGGTGATCAATTCCCATCATTATCAAGCTATAATAACCAACAATTTACTCAAATTCGAATTCTAGGCAAAACCCCCAAATTTGGGCATAAACCCTCACTTGCAAATCCATAAATATAGCCACTAGTTAGGAAGAATCATGAAATAAAGGATTCTATTCATCAATTCAATTCTTAAAGAAGCTAACCCAACCAACAAATCATGATTTAGAAGCCTAGAAAGAATAACTCATTGAACCCACTTTTAATCTTTAATCACTTAATGAACTACCAAGATAAAGGAACTCTAAGATGATTAGGGATAAAGGAATAGTAAAGGGATTAGAAGAACTTACCACCAAGAATTTCCTCGAAGAACATCTTAGAATTGCTCCCAATAGCCCAGATTTTGGAATAGTAATAAATGAGGGACTTAGGGCATTTAACACTTTATTTAATGACTTAACTGCCCGCTACCCGCTACCCGCTTCCGAGACCATCAGGCTGCTTTAGCATCACCGCTTCAGTGGTCCCTCGACCGCTATAGCGGTCAAGCCAAAATTGAACAGAACGCTCCAGCGGCAGGGTGACCCCTATAGCGGTAGAACAACACCAAGTTTCACACTTTCAAACCTGAATTTCTGACTAACTCCCGAGGCCATCTGCTCACATACCAAATACATAGACAAATATAAAAACATGCTACGAACACAGTCGTGGCCTCAGAATTCCCAACGGAGGTCTCCTTGAGTGAGTCAACCTCCGATACCTCAATTCCAACTTTCCAACCCAAGCTCCAAAATGCACCCGAGTGCATTGGGAACCAAACCAGATATGCACACAAGTTCGAAATGACCATCCGGACCTCTTGAAATCTACAGATTTTTTAAAAAGGTCTGTTTACCCAAAAGTCAACTTTGAGTCATCTCATTTTGCTTTTAAGCCAAATTTCCCCAAAACTTACCCAAATCAACTCTGATGATCTCGGGAAGCATGTTAACGGTCCCAGCAGGTTAATTATGAGCTAAATAAAGCTCAGAAAAGGATCATCGAAAATGCAATAACGACCAAACGGGTCGTTACATAATTCTTGCCCTACCATAAAGTGGTTTGGCTATGATGCATACTGGATATCTCAATGCTCAGGCTTCATGTTCTAAGTAGTCAAAATGTAGGTATTGCTCAGGTGCATAACGGTTCATGTACGAGCTAGGGTCCTGCTTCTTCTATACTTTTGGGGAGCTCACTTTAAAGACGTGGGAGAACACTGACGTAATTCTATTCTTTTGTATTGGCGGGCTATGTCTATAACTTTATTCATTTATTCGTAGCATCGTAGAGGCTTCATAGATAAACTTGCATAATATTTTGAGATACGGGTACTTGTCTACTCTTATTATTATTATTAACATTATTATTTTTATTATTATTATTAACATTATTATTGTTCTTATTATTATTGTTAATATGTCTTGGTGATGGTTATGTAAACTATAAGGATTACTCATTTTGTCGATCTTTTCTTATTTATCAAGAATAAGACATAAATCATTTCAAACCATAGTGATATCTATACTTGTAACGATTTTCTATGATGCAATGAATAAGGGTATGTAAGGGGTATAAAGTGTATTATAATGATTCGCTCAAGTAGGCAGTACCGCATTGTAACATTCCATACTTTCAGGCTAAGGTTTGACCCGTAATATGCTGATATAATAAAACCAAGATGGGAGGTGTAGGAAGTGTATTGAAACCTAATCAAGTCACAAGAAGAGTCTTTGGACAAAGCAAAGTTGGAAGCCACTCTACAGAGCATGTTTTCTAGTGAGTTTGCAGAAGGGATTACTTCAAGCTATTATAACCCCATTATTAATAGAGAACTTGGGAAGCCTTTCTTCATGAAAGTTGTCGCCTTTTGAAATACCTTTCCATCCATATATGATGGAGGTCAAATGGACATCTTTACAAAATGTTATGACCGTTTTACTGAAAGAGCACATAGCAGTCCGCTAGACCGAAATACCTCGCACATGGCATTATGCGGACGCGTTTGCGACACTTTTTGGATGCATTTGGACACAAAAGTTGCCAGGTATTCTATTTTGTAACGCGTTTGGCGAATCGCTCCAGCATTTGGCCAAACACTCCAGAGTTTGGCGATATGTGGTGCAGAACGCTAGAGCAGGTCGGCTCCGCCTATAAAAAACCCAAAACGCGTAATTTTCTTAAATATTTAATTCTACTTCATTTTTAGCCGGCTTTTTGAGGAGACAAGACCCTAGAGCTTCCCCAAACCTGCTAAGGTGAGTTCTTCCTCAAACCCCAAGTATTATTCCATCACATTAACAAGGATTAACACTCTTATGCGGATTATTAACAAGATTCTACTCTACAATCTTAGAATTTTAAATGAAACCCTTTTCAAGGTTTCAAGTTCAGATTCTTAGGGTCTTTACCCACGTATGGGAACATCTTTGTTCTTCCCCACGCCACGTTTGATCCATGAAACACATTTCGCCTTAGAATCAAGATTATACTCTAGTTCATGATAACCCTAAATACATATATAACTATATATCATACTTCTTCTACAGTTTCGTTAATTGCATTTATGATACGTCATTATGATTGTCATGAACTTGTATGTAATCTATGAATGCTCATGCTTTGAATTCCATGGGTTGTCAAATTACAAGTCATGAACCAATATTACTCTACACCATGAATCTTACATATTTTCATGCTTTACACAAGTTATATTAAATATCCATATATAAGTGATATTATACTTACAAGTCATATTTATAGCCCATGTTTACAAGTCATGTTTACAACTCAAGTTTACAAGTCATGCTTATAAGTGATGTTATACAAATCATGGGCTCAGATGCCACCTATATTGATGTTCATATTTTTGGGAGTTGTACAGATTACCGAGAAGGTTTAATACCGAAACTACGTATGCCAGCGTAGGATAAGGATCGCTACGCCCATTTAGGATAATTCTTTCATGTTTCCCGTTGAGGGACATTTTATGGATCCATTCATATCATGTTCATATCTTGTACCCCGGCAAGGTACAAGATGGCTTAGCTGATCGAGCAGAGATCAGATGCCACATGCTCACATGGTAGTTACATGTCGGTATTACTAATGCTTTCCCACATATATATGTGCTTAAAAATATTTCACTCATGTTATATTATATTCATGTAAGATGTTATTCATGTTCATGCTCAGTTTGCAGTTACATTTTCAGTTCTAGATTACTTCATGTATCCATGTTATTAACTTGGGCTGCCTATTCCCCGATCGCCCCACTTACAGTTCTTTCATTCAGTTTCTTTACATACAGTACAATTCAAATGATCTTATGTTTGTTTCGCCCGGAGCATTCATTTCACGATACACGCATGATTTAGTGGACAATAGATCTGTTCGCTAGGATTTCTCGTATTAGCTATTAGTGAGCCCCATTTACTTTCGGGCATTGTCTTTACTTTCAGCAGTTATGTCATGTTAAACAATCAGGTACGCTAGGGCTTTGTCCCAGCAACAGTTCAGTATTTCAGACTCATATCAGAGGTTTCATAGACTAGTCAGTATGTCATGTTGGGTAATCAACTATGTTCAGCCTTGTGGGCTACACTATCATGTTTTTAGATTACTTTTGTACTCATGTTTTAAAAGTATTTTCAGTATTAAAATGCTATCACATGCTTTATTCAGACTTTTCATATTTTAACTTATATTCCACGTCAGTACATGGCCTATGTTAATTCAGCAAGCCATGTGATTTTCTCGGTCACATACAGTTAGGCACCAAGTGCCGTGTCGCCAGGCCATAGTTCGGGGCATGACAAAGCTTGGTATCCGAGCCTAGGTTCAAGTATCTTAGGGAACATGAAACCATGTCCAGTGAAGTTTCCTTTTTCTGTGTGTGTCGTCCACACATATAAATGGTTAACTACCAAGACATTTAGGATTGTCTCACTTCTTTCTCCTTTAGATCGTGCCATGAAGCTTAGAGCAGTAAGTAATATTCTCTTCCTATCAAATTCTATACGTATCGAATACACAATCAATGAGTAAGAAATTCAAGGTCCAAGTGAGGATGATTACCTATTGGGGTATAATTGTGAAGTGTCTGATAGTATCGAATGAGACTTGAGAGGATATTGAAAGTGGAGGAAAGTGCATGTCGCCCAAGAAGGGACAGTGATACTATGGATGTGAAAGTCTGATAATAATGACATACGTAAGAAGGGGAATGTGATGACTTCATAGAATTATGTTGGAAGTGATCTGAGGACAGGAAGAGAGATAAGAAACTGCAGAAAAAGAGAGCCACATAAATCAGTAAAAGAGCTAGGTCTGCAGGAATACTTTAATCATGTAGAATCTCAGGGAGGGTGGAGTGCGTACGCTTTTTCAACCGGACGTCCATCGGATCCATTCCATCCGACAAAGGCACCAAGACCGAGGTCCAAATAATCGTAAAAGGTCAGTTTAGCCAAAAACAGAGTTTAGGGCACCAGACTCTCAGTCAAAGGCTAGTGTGGGCCAAAAAGATTTTTACAATCACATGTGCAACAGGTGTGATAGGAGACACCAAGGGTGTATAATTCGACATGGGTGTGTGTTTTGGGTGTGGAAAGTAGGGTCACTTATGAGAGACTGCCCATCAATGAAATAGTGTACCAGGGGTAATGTGGCTCAGTCCATAAAATCAGCAGCTCCTTGTAACCCCCAAGTCCAAACAAGGCGTAATGTAGCTAAGTTTGGTGATACAAGCCTCTGTCAAAACTGCTTGTATGCTTTAGTAGGTCGTCAGGACCTGGAAACATCCCTAGATGAAACCACAAGTATGATGGTGATAGCTCTAATGTAAGACCCCATGGGATAGCATGTTATGACTTTAGCCACAGTTGGCATAAATTGATTGCCATGATTTTGAGCAAAGGGAAAATTACCTATGATTCTTAAATGTTATAACTTTTCAGAAGAAGTATATATTTTTTTTGTATGACCCATGTAGGTGAATAAAAAGATGGTGTACCACACGTAAACCATGGGCAATTGATATTAAATTTCAGGGAATATTTTTAGTTTGTTTAAGTTGAATCAGATCAAAACAAGAGAGTAGTTTGCTTAAGTTTAGTCAGGTCACAACCAGAGATTATGATGTTAGTAAGTTACTACGAGAAGGAAATATTATTAAGAGATAAGAAGATATGAACAAGTGTTTACCCCAGACGTGCATAGTTTGGTGTGATTTTAAAGTGTATAGAAAGTTTGGGTTAGGTATTTCAATCCTTCATTTAAGAGAGACGTAATAACCCTAAGTTTGATTCATGTCTATCATTCGGGAAAGATAGTATATGAATGTAAAATAAGGTCGGATGATGAGGGAAGTTAGAAATAAGCTTATGTTTAACTTCAGTATTCAAAGCAGAATAAGATAACATGATTCTAGCAGGTGGTTAGTAGAAGAATAGTAATTAACATTTTAGTGGATACAGTGAACCAGTAATTTCAACAGAGCTAGCAGAAGTAAGTTTTGATTTCTTCAGTCAGGTTAACACTAGTGTGGGGAGGGGAGGGGGGCGGTAACAGTTTGAATAAACTGGATATTTGTTAGAACCCAAAGAGTTGAAGTCAAACTTGAAGTACAATGACAGTGGAAGAAGTAATCAACTTAGCAGTAAGAGAGCAAACTACAAAAAAATAGTCTTTAAGAGTTATCAAAAAAAAAAAATGGGTCTCCTAAGATTGTCAGTGTGAGTTAAGATAACTCGTTATGACAGAATATGCCAGTTATGAAAAATGTTAGCACCCCGTTCAGGATAGTAATTCATTTTTCCTACCAAGGAAGATTGCTCTGAAGTCAGTCGAAAGATGAGTTAGTAGTAATGTAGAACACGAAGAATTTCAGAAGATAAAGGGAAGAATCTATAAGTATTAGACCTTAAACTTTGGTCAAAGGGAGAGATGTGTAAATCGCCAGTAAGTCTAGTTGGACGTTTGAAACCCAAATGGTTAACATGAGATATGCAGAAAATCAGTTCAGTAATGAGGGCAAAATGATATAGTCTCCATAAGGAGTGTGCCTCGTGTGTATAAGAAACGCGAAGTGAGTAGAATGATCGCCGATCGACTTGTGTCAACATCAGTTATTATCGATTAAGCGATCACAGAAAATCTATAAGAGCATGACCAGATATGTGTCACAAGGGTAGTGCCATTACACAAGACTCTAATCTTCAGGGTGCTGGTCAAAGACTTAGCGCGTAACAATACTATAAGAATTTCAGGAAGTGTCTCATAAATAAATCAAGTATGGGAGTTTAGCTCATATTGAGGCAGACAAGAGAATCATCGTGAGATAAGTTCATCGTTTAGCAAACCTTGGAGCTCAACTTTTAGACTGTCACACCCTAACCTTATTAGGATGTGATGGGCACCCGACCCTTACTTAGGGCCGAGCGAACCCTCAGACTCTTACCGCATACAAAGTCACGCCAAACTTCTTAAATCAAATAAAATAAAATACATAGCAAAATTTTTCAGAAATATTCTTTCTCGTAGCCTTCAAACCGAACAAATTCATAATCATGCAAAATTCAATACATAATACAGACCGACATATCGGCTGACGGAGCCGCTTACAGACTGGAAACTAACACCCACGACGCTGTCTGCAAAGTCTCTAACATAAATCCGAAATCACAACAAACAAACTCTCGACTTGGCGACCCTCCGAGAATGGAGCTTGCCCTCTCTCGCCGGAACACCTTCTATAATAACTTGACTCATCCGGGAGTACTGCGTGGCATGAAACGCGACCCCCGAAGATGGGGGGTCGACGGAAATGTGCGAGTACGTAAGGCATGCAATACGACGAAAACGGAACCATAACCGAAACATACGGGACTAAAAGATAAGTACATTGGTCAAAATGCCGAAAGACGCCTATTTTTCGTATGGAGACACAAACCGACATACCGTCTCGTATACCGAAGGAGTACGAAGGTAAGTAAGTCGGACCGCAGTACTAAAATGCTTATTTTACAATTACGGATCACGTGTCCGAAGGGTACGAGAGAAAATACAGAGCGCACGGGGTGATGTCACGCGTCGGACGGAGAGCGAGATCGTACGAGAATGCTCGGACAAGGTCATATATCGGACGAAATATCGAACGTACGGAACTATATCGAACATACCGTAATCGAGTCGGACGTACGGATGCCGGACGGATCCGTGAACGAGCCGGACGTACGGGGAATATATCGGACGGTATTCGTAATCAAAATCGAAGTATGGAGGCATAATGGCGAGCCTCATCAAAATCGAGAGATGCGAGGTTCGACTTACAAAATCGTCATCGAGTCGAGTACAAAAAAAATGCGACCTTGTCCGAATATCAAATGCTTATTTTCGAGACCACGTAGATTTTTGCATAACGGATCATATATTATCATAAGCATATGCGTATAACGCATCCCGCCCTCCAGAGTGAGGGACGCGTACGTAACCCGCCCCTCTAGTATGGGACGCGGTGAACGAACGCATCATACGCCATCCACGGCCACCGTCCCCATATCATCGATCATAATATCACATACATAAACGAGCCGGCCCGCGCGCGAGGGACGCGGTGAACAATGCGGTGGAACTCGCACGATAACGCAGAACATGGCCGGGCGCGGGAACGTATATATATACGTAGGCATGCGCACGATAACGTATCCCGGCCCGGACGGAGGTGAACGGATACATTGAGCCTTGCACGAGCGTAGAGTCGTGAGAAACCATATGCACATAAATCCGGACTCGATGAATACGTACACTTTCCGATTCTTTCGAAGACTCGTAAATGAATTTCGGGTTCTTCAAATTAATATCGGGAAGTTATGAGCGTTTGAAATACGTAAACCTCTTCGGACTTTTTAAGCGATCCGAGATTGTGCGTGAAGAACATTAGGGCTTACAGAGCACACTCATATCAGAATACTCGGGTCAGAAGACTCATATCCGAATACACATAGTAGAATACTTATATCGGACACTAATGGGAGTACTCATATCGGAGTTATCATATCAGAATTCTTACACCAAAATACTTAGATCAGAATACCTATGTCAGAACACATACATATCAGAATATTCATTTTTGAATACTTATATCAGAATATTTACATCGGAATACTTGTATCAAAGTATTTAAATCAGATCATTCGTACCGAAGCATTTATATCAGAATAGTCGAACCAGAATGCTCATATCTGAGTTACCAGACACTTATATCAAATTCGGAACAATAGTCAAAGGGTTCCTTAATTATCTTACGGAAATAAGACAAATAAAACAATACAATTAAGTCTCGGGGACTGTGGGCCCACCTCGGGTCAAGTCGGGTAACGAACATAAAAACGTGGTCACTATGTGCCATTGGACCATCCTCGAAGATTTCAAGGCATTCCGCTTTCATTTTCGAAAGTTACGGACGTTTGAACATTTCTTTACAAAAAGCGTAAGTTATTTAGTTCAATTCTACTGAATGAAAAAGGGATAAATATAAGCTCGGATTTCTAAGAGTAGAGTCATCCCCGAGGCTCAAATCATAGCCTATCACATCTAGGACATGCCAAGAGAAAGAAAGGGTAAGCCTTACATACCTTTTCCGTTGCTTACGCTTCTTCAAATTCAAATCCCGTTTCCTCCAAAATCTACAATTGGTCACATTTACCAAATATTAATCATAGAGCTTTAAGAATTTAAGCTTAACCAACACTTGTCTTAATCTTTCAAATAAATTCACTTATTTTCTGCCGAAATTTGCAAAGATTTCTAATAAATGCACCATCCCCGAGATTCTATCTCGCCAACAATACCACGTAAAAATCCGAGAATGGAACTCGGCCAACAAATCAACAACGACAATACCAACAATCAAGCCTTCCAACTTCAACAATTAATTCAAAAGACACTCCAACACTAGTAGCTCCTTTACATAATTCAATAACATTTCCTTTACATATAATTCATACTTGTTCACATATTCAAATACTAATCCGAAACCATTCGACAATATGCAAGAGCACTTCAACAACCCGCACAACATTTCAACGGCCCACCCAACATATACACTACCCGAATTCCTCCAAATTCTATAAGAACAATTACAACACATTTCCTTTCCTCCAAATTCATAGACTACATCAACAATCTATAACTTTAGCAATATCATTCACTCTTATAATCATAAGGGACCATACTAATATCACATTAATTTCTTCCATAATCCACAAACGATTTCAACCTCATTTCCAATCATTAAATCTTCATTTGACATCATAAAATTCACAACACAACAACAATTAAAATGCTAAATAAAGTCATTTCATTTATTCTACATAACACCACTATATTCATCCATACCACACACACATATTTCATGAATTTCCCCCTTCTCCACATATTTCAACATTCATAAATCACCTATAACACATGTAGAGAAAGATTGGATACATACCTTTTTCACTCATCTTCTTGACTTGACTAAGGTTATGAACTTGCAAGAATAGATGTTTTCTTGCTCCAATAACCACTTCATCTTGCTAAGGACCTTCCAATTAGTAGGAAATAATTTTTGAACAATTTTTTTCTCAAGGTTCTTGCTAATCCTTCATGGCCGAATGGCCTTTGGTATTGTTGTCTTCTTTTTCTTCTTCTACTTTCTTTCCTCTTAAGTTGTGGAGAAAGATGAATTATCTAGGTCTTTCTTCCATTTATTCATATATATATATATATATAATTCCCATAAGCATGTGAGGGGCACATGCCCTCTCTAGAAATTTCTTAAAATAAATAAATATGACCATTTGTTTTGTTATGTAAACTTTGGTCCATTCAAGAATTTTCTTGAATACTTATGAAATTCCCGTTTTGCCCCTAGTCTTCCACAATATTACCACGGCCCATTTTGCGGATTCTCTTTTTGCCCTTAACCTTTCTCAATATTCCCATACCACCAATGCTCATAAATAATATTCCTAACAACTCGTACATTAAAATAATTCTTGAAAATGATCTTGTCCTTAACTTGCCACGACTTTCTCGAATTATCCGAATGTATGAAATACGGGATATAACATAGACCCCGAAGATGGTAGAGTTATTGTACAGAATAAAGCCAAATCCTCCTTAGTAACTGAACTAAAAGAGAAACAGTTTAATGATCCCTATTTATTGTAGCTAAAGGAATGGACTCACAAGCATATAACGATGGCTTTCAAACAAGGGGGAGATGACAGTAATTTGAGGTACCGAGGCAGATTATATGTTCCAGATGTGGATGGACTTAGAGAGAGGATAATGTCAGAAGCATACAGTTTCGGGTATTCTATTTACCGAGGTTCCACAAATATGTATCATGATCTCAAGGAGATTTATTGGTGGAACGACATGAAAAAGAATGTAGCAGATTTTGTGGCTAAGTGTCCGAACGTAATCAGCGGGTGAAAGCAGAGCATCAGAGGCCTGGTGGCTTGGCCCAGAATATTGATATTTCTGTTTGGAAATGAAAAATGATTAACAAGGACTTCGTAAAAGGTTTACCTCGCTCATGTCAAAGACATGATTCGATTTGGGTGATTGTGGACCGACCTATTAAATTAGCACACTTCTTGCCAGTAAAGACCACGGATTCAACAGAAGATTATACAAAGTTATAGATTCAAGAAATCATTAGGCTTCATGAGACCCGTGTCAATTTTTTTTCAGATCGTGGCGCACAGTTCACCGCGAAGTCCTTTTAGAATGGATTGGGTACCATGGGTGAATCTCAGTACAGCTTTTCATCCTGAGATAGATGGGCAGGCAGAACGCACTATTCAAACACTTGAGGACCTATTAATGGCATGTTTTCGAGATTTCAAAGGTAATTGGGATGAGCACTTATCTCTCATTGAGTTTACCTACAATAACAGTTGTCACTCTAACATCAAGATGGCACCGTTCGCAGCTCTATATGGGCGAAGGTGCAGGTCACCAATTGGTTAGTTCGGAATTGGCGAAGCAGAGTTGTTGGGACCATATTTTATCCATCAGGCTATGGAAAAAGTCAAATTGATTCACGAGCGCTTGAAGGAGACTAAGAGTCGCCAAAAGTCCTATTCAAATGTGTGGCATAGAGACTCAGAGTTTCATGTTAATGACTGGGTGTTTCTTGAAAGTCTTGCCTATAAAAGGCATCATGTGATTTGAGAAGAGAGGGAAGCTTAGTCCCAGACATATTATACCATGCAGGATCCTACGAAGGATCGATCAAGTGGCTTAGAAGTTAGAATTAACACTAGAGTGGTCGCTGTACACTCGTGTCAGGTTATAACATTCAGGTTTCCAATATTCATATCTTATGCTCTAATATTCATGTCAGTTCAGTAGTCAGATATTCATGCTATCTTAGCACTCAGATATTTATGTCAGTTGAGTACTCAAATATTCATGCCAGCTTAGTACTCAAATATTGATTCTAGTTCAGTACTCAAATATTCATGTCAGTTCAGTACTCAAATATTCGTGCCAATTCAATATTCATATATCCATGTCAGTTTAGTATTCATGTATCCATTTCAGTTCAGTATTCACGTATCCATGGCAGACCAGTATTCATGTCTATGTTTCATGCTATTCGTATTATGATACCCTGTGAAAGCTTGTGTTATGCTCTGTTAGCTGGCGGGTGTTTGAGAAATGTTGAGATAGTCATATATACAAATGAAACTCTGCTAAAATTTCTGTAGAACTCCAAAGTTAGTCTCACTTCTAGCCACGACCACTATTAGAGGACGAATGATCCCAAGGGGGAGATAATGTAACATCCCGTACTTTTAGGCTAAAGTTTAACCCGTAATATAATGATATAATTGAACCAAGATGGGAGGTGTAGGAAGTGTATTAAAACCTAATCAAGTCATAAGAAGAGTCTTAGGACAAAGCAAAGTCGGAAGCCACTCTACGGAGCATGTTTTCTAGTGAGTTTGTAGAAGGGCTTACTTCAAATGACTATGACCCCCTTATAAATTGGGAATTTGAGAAACATTCTCGTGAAAGTTATAGTCCTTTGAAATACCTTTCCATCCATATATGATGGAGGTCAAACAGGCATTTGTACATAAAGTTATGACTGTTTTACTGAAAGGACGCAGAGCAGCCTGCTGGACCAAAATACCTCGCAGATGGCACTATGCGGACGCGTTTGTGACGCATTTGGCCACAAAATTTTTTAGGTATTCTGTTTTGAAATGCGTTTCGAAATGCTGCAGCATTTGAAGAAATGCTCCAGCGTTTGGCGAAATATTTTGCCAAACGCTCCAGAGTTTAACGATATGCGGCGCAGAAGACAGAGCAGATTGGCTCCACCTACAAAAACCCTAGAATGTGAAATTTTCTCAAATCTTTCATTCTACTTCATTTTTGGCTGACTTTTTGAGGAGAAAAGACCTTAGAGCTTCCCCAAACCTCCTAAGGTGAGTTCTTCATCAAACCCCAAGTATTATTTCATCACAGTAACAAGGATTGATACTCATATGTGGATTATTAACAAGATTCTACTCTACAATCTTAGGATTTTCAAAAAAACCCTTCTCAGGGTTTCAAGTTCAGATTCTTGGGGTTCTTCTTCAAAAGTTTAGACTTTTCCTTCAAGTTTGGGAGCAACTAAAGTATGTAGGGTCTCTACCCACGTATGAGAACATCTTTGTTCTTCCCCACGCTACGTTTGATCCATGAAACACATTTCGCCTCAGAATCAAGATTATGCTCTAGTTCATGATAACCCTAAATACATGTATAACTATATATCATACTTATTCTACGGTTTCGTTAATTGTATTCATGATACGTCATTATGATTGTCATGAACCTGTCTGTAATCTATAAATGCTCATGCTTTGAATTCCATGGGTTCTCAAAATACAAGTCATGAACCAATATTACTCTACTCCATGAATCTTACATGTTTTCACACTTTACACAAGTTATATTAAATATTTATATACTTGTGATATTATACTTACAAGTCATGTTTACAACCCATGTTTACAAGCCATGTTTACAACTTAAGTTTACAAGTGCTGTTAGACAAATCATGGTCTCAGATGCCACCTATATTCATGTTCATATTTTTGGGAGTTGCCGTAGATTACTGAGAAGGTTTAATACGAAAAGTACGTATGCCAGTGTAGGATAAGGATCGCTCCGCCCAATTAGGACGATCCCTTCATGTTTACCATTGCGCGATATTTTATAGATCCATTCATATCATGTTCATCTCTTGTACCCCGGCAAGGTACAAGATGGATTAGCTGATCGGGGAGCGATCAGACGCCACGTGATCACGTGGTGATTGCATGTTGATTTTACTAATGCTCCCATAGATATATATGTGCTTAAAAATACTTTACTCATGTTATATTATATTCATGTAAGATGTTATTCATTTTTATGCTCAGCTTGCAGTTACAGTTTCAGTTCCAGATTACTTCATGTATTGATTTAGGTTGCCCATTCCCCGAGCACCCCACTTACAGTTCTTTCATTCAGTTGTTTTACATACAAGTACAATTCAAATGTACTTACGTCCCTTTTTCCCGGGTCTTGCATTTCACGATGTAGGCATTGATTTACACGACGACAGATCTGCTCGCTAGGATTTCTCGTATCAGCTATTGGTGAACCCCATTTACTTCGAGGCGTTGTCTTTACTTTCGGCAGTTATGTCATGTTACACGGATCGGGTACTGCTACGCCTTGTTCTGACACTAGTTGCATTTCAAACTCATATAAGAGGTTTAATAGAATATGTAGTATGTCATGTTAGGTAATTAGCTATGTTTAGCCTTGTGAGCTACACTATCATGTTGTCAGATTACTTTCGTACTCATGTTTTAAAAGTATTTTTAGTGTTAAAATGATATCACATGCTTTATTCAGACTTTTCATGTTTTAACTTATATTCTGCGTTAGTACATGTCCCATGTTGATTTAGCAAGCCATGTGGTTCGTTCGGTCACATTCGGTCAGGCACCAAGTGTTGTGTCGCGCCCAACCATGGTTCAAGGCATGACACGGGTGTCCTTCACCTTGCTTACGCAAGTTGGGACGTGAAAAAATATAAAATGAGAATAGAAAAATTAAAGGATTCTTAAATGTTAAGGTGAGGTAAATCACCATAGTTTTGTTGGATGACTATCTGAACTTTCATTTTGTTTGTGGGGGTTCCAGGGGCGTATGTAGCATTATAGTTATGGGTTCAACTGAATCTATAACTTTTGGCGCAAAGTATAAATTTATGTATAAAAAAATTAATAAAATTGCAATAAATTGTAGATATGAACCCATAACTTTAAAAATATAATGAGTTCAATGCTAATAATGTTAAGATTAAAACCTCTTAAGTAAATCCTGAATCCACCTCTAGGGTTCATTGTCCCGCTTTTTTTTTTTTCACTAAGGGAGTCAAAATATAAAAAAAAATAAACTGACAAAAAGGCCAATATCTGATAAACAAACATTAAAAAATATTATGATCTACACAATGTTGTTGAAGATCATGATAAGATCATTTGTGGATAAGTGTCGGTTGATTGATAAGTTGTGACAAGCTTAGTATTAGAGTTAAGGTTAATGTATAACTCTAGTATAGGCTAGTTTCCTACATGTATTAGAAGTGTAATCCTATGTCTCTATATGAGCTATGTATTTGTATAAGTACACTATCATTGTATCTATAATTCTAATCAATGAATACAAAGCTTTACGCAATATACATAGCCTCAGATTTCTCATGGTATCAAAGCATTAAACTCTTCTCGCTATTAACTCTCTAACTACTAAACTCATTACAAGAAAAAAGGCCTCAGCCTGTAACACTCTTTCAACCTCTTCATTGCATTATCTTATTGCTTCAGTCTCTATAAAATTTAAGCCATCGAACTACGTGATATGGAGAACTCAAAGTTTCAACTCATGTAAGTCATGAGTTATCCTATATAATAAAGGATGAATCAATAACATTGGATGAACTAAAAAACAACGGTTACTAAATAAGGCACTCCCAACAGTGGTAAAAGCAGTGAGAAAGCCAGTGACAAAAGCAGTGATAAAAACAGTAACAATGAATTGGGACCAGAAGAATGTGTTGCTAAGAAGTATGGATTTCTGGTACACTATCAAAAGAGACCATGTATTCCATTGTAGGCTGCAAGACTGCCAAAGAGATATGGGAACTTTGAATTAAACTTATCTTCAAGCCACTAAGGACAAAGAGTTTTAGTTGAAGTAGCAACTTCAAACCGTTAAACTTGGAAATACAACAACTAATGAGTTCACGAAAGAATTCAAGAACATGTATGATCGTTTAGCAGTCATACAAAAACCAAGAGGTAAGGAAAAAAAGATGATCAATTTTGCCAGAGAATTAGGTTCTAAATACAAAACTTTAAAGACTGTCATGCTTGACAAAACTCCCTATCCAACTTTGAATCAATTGGTTAATACCCTGAGAAGATTTGATCTCAAGGAAGATGATGGAGAACACACACCGCAGCTAAACCATAACCCTGCTTTCATTGCTCAAAGGTCTAACAACTATGGGGGTAGTGGAAACTCCTATTCAAAGAGAGGAAATATGAACTGCAGCTCAAGAGGCAGGGGTTTTAGACCAGCTGGACAAAACACAAACCAAACTGCTCAAGGAAATGCACATCCCTCAAAGGAGAAGGAAGATTCTGCTGCTTGTCAAATATGTGGTAGGAGTAACCACACTACACTTAAATGCTTCTACACGTAGGATCTCTCCTATCAAGCCCTAGATAATTTTCCCCAAGCCTTAGCATCCATCAACTTGAATGATCCTAGCAGTGGAGACAATTCAGTTTATATGGACTCAGGAGCAAGTACTCACATGACAAACTCTTCAGGTAAGTTATCTAATCTAAGACCTTATAAAGGAATTGATAAAATAGTTGTGGGAAATGGAAGTGGACCTAATATCACAAATATTGGCAGTGGAAGCATATCCGGTTTAGAACTAAAAGAGCTCCTAGTTGTTCCTGAAATTAAGAAGAAACTTTCGTCAGTGAGTAAGCTAACTAAGGAAAACTACTGTGTAATTAAGTTTGATAAATCAACTTTTGATGTAAAAGACAAGAGAACAACGAAGCAGCTGGCCAAGGGATCTAGAAGATGAGGTATCAATTCCCTAGAGGATAATAACTTGCTAGCAATATAAAAACACACACAAGAAGGTGCAAAAGTAGTTTTAGTTCTAGTGATGTTTGGCATGCAAGACTTGGGCATCTAACTTCTAAATTTTTAGAAGTTTTAGACAAGAATAAGTCTATCAATATCACTTTTTGGAATAAAAATTCTATTGTTTGTGTTAGTTTTCAAATGGAAAAAGGTTGCAAATTGCCTTTTGGCCTGAGAAATAAAATTGAGAAAGAACCACTGCTGAAAATTCATTATGATTTTTTAGGTCCTGCACCTGTTGAGTCTTCACAGCACATGAAATGTTATGCACTGTTTGTGGATTATTATAGTAGATACACTTGGATATATCCATTAAGAAGAAAACTAGGCTTCTTTGAAGTGTCTGTTAAGTTCCAGAAAATGGTTGAAAACTATCTCTAAAAGCATTATAGTGTTTCAATGTGATAGGGGTGGTGAGTTCTCTAGCTCAGAATTCATTAATCACTTGGAAAAATGTGGCATTGTTAGACATATATCCTATCAAAATATACCTGAGCAAAATGGTATTACGTAAAAGAAAACATAGTCATATAGTAGAGACTGGTTTAACACTGCAGTTCCATGCCAAATTACCTTTGTTTCTGTGCGTAGAAGCTTTTACTACAGATGTGTTTCTGATAAATAGGCTGTCGTTTTCAGCCTTTGGGAAGGAGAAACCTTCATAAGCACATCTTGACTATAACAACTTAAAGGGGTATGTTTGCAGGTGTTCTCCATATATAAAAGAAAGCAACAAGTTTTCTCCAAAACATATCCATGTGTATTCATTGGATATAGTAGCCTCCAAAAAGGATACAGATGCTATTATCCATCCGCAAGAAGGGTGTTTATATCAAGACATGTTGTCTTATGTGCTGGGAAACAGCAACAACGCTTCTGCAAGTTCCACTCATCTTGACATATTCTTTGAGATCTTTTCAAAATCAAGGAACACAATTAAGGCCTTGTCAGGACAGGATCCTGGCTCTCTTAATTTTGTTCCTACTGATCTAGGTGATACATCAAGGGAAGTATTGCCAGATGAGACATCTCACTCATCACCAGATGTCCATGATACTCCAAAGGAAGTGCACACTTTAAGGAAAGTGGATATTGTGGACCGTTCAGCATCATCTGAAGAATCACAACTCTCACCATCTCCAGACTTACATGAGGGTTATGCAAATGAGGAACAAGATGCTGAGGTGATGTAGATACAACCACATGATAATGAGCAGCAACAACAGCTTAGATAATTCAGCATTGAATATCAAAGGGGACTTCAACTTGAGATAGATTTGTCTGAGTTCTTTACTAATCAAGCACCCTCTCAATCACAGGCTTCAGTTCAACCATCTATAGCAGAACATGTCGTGATAACAAGGCCAAAATCTAAGAACTTACCATTGACTTCTGCAACTAGACAGATGTTCAATCTACTGAACCTAAGTCACTAAAGGAAACACTTAATACTTCACACTAGTTAGCAGCTATGCAGGAAGAGTTGCGTGTGCACCATATAAAAATGAGACATGGACCTTGGTTTCTAGAACTGCTAAGATAAATGTTGTAGGATCTAAGTGGGTGTTTAAAATCAAAATGAAGTCAGATAAATTAATTGAAAGACATAAGGCAAGACTAATACCAAAAGGCTATTCACAACTTGAACGAGCAGATTTTGAAGAAACCTTAAGTCCTGTTGTAAAAGAAACTACTATAATTGTTCTATCTATTACAATTCTCAGTATTGGTCTATTACACAGCTAGATGTTAAGAATGCATTTCTAGATGGACATCTTGTGGAAGAGTATACGTGAGTCAACCACCAGAATTTGTTGATCCAAAATATCTAAAACATGTCTATCTATTTAAAAAGGCATTGTATGGTCTCAATCAAGCTCCTAGAGCTTGGTTTGAGAAGTTTAGCCTATATTTGCTTCACCTTGGATTCAAATGCGGCAGGCCTGATTCATCTCTAATTACTCTTCACAGCTTAGGGGGAACAATATTGTTATTATTGTACGTAGACGACATAATTGTGACAAGCAGCAATCCAAAGCAAACGGATGAAGTTGTGAAGAAATTGGCACTGAATTTGCTATGAAGGACCTTGGACAGTTGAGCTTCTTCCTAGGTATTGAAGGTTAGTGACCTACTTTCCGGGAGGAATTCACTTGACTCAAAGCAAATATGCAAATGATTTGCTCAAGAAGGTGGATATGGCCAATGTAAAGACAATTCATACTCCCTTAACACAGAAACATGGTCTGCTAGAGTTGTCGGAACTGCAATTGATCCCTCAGTATACAGAAGCATTGTTGGAAGCATGCAATACCTGACACTGACTAGACCATACATAACTCATGAGGTAAACCATGCAAACCAGTTCATGCAAAATCCCAACTCTGTGCATCTTCCTAACTACATGTATTAGAAGTGGAGTCTTGTGTTTCACAACCCAAATCGCGGGTCGTGGTGGCATCTACACTATCCCCCGGGGTAGGCGAACCACAATTCCCAGAATGGTAGAAACAAGTTAAATAAGTGGAAAACTAAATAATAAGTTATCAAGTCTTAAATAGTTATCATAACTAGAAATATCTCAAACATCCCCAAAATCTGGTCAAGGGTACAAGAGCGCCAAATACAATCTGGAATACAAGTCTGAAAGTAAATAAAGGGGTCCTTCAGGGGCCACGGATAATCAAGTAGCTCACCCTAAATGACCGAAGGATATCACCCCCGCGTATCAGCCACGGGGCGTAGAACTGGAACCTGGATCATCCTTTGCACTCAACAAAAAGTGCATCAAGAGTAGTATCAGTACAACACTAGTACTGGTAAGTACCGCAGGCTAACAATGATTAGATAACGCATGAAGAAGGGGAAATAAACAAGTAGCACATAGAGCAAACAGGTATGGTCACGTATCATATACAAGTCAAGTGTCGAGGAATCATGAAATCAACCAAAGACAGATATGAATCACCAAATGATTAGTTAAAATATATGAGTAGATGAATGCAATGCAATGCAGTAGTCAACTCTCTCTCTCTCTCTCTCTCTCCACTCTCATACATACATGCTAAGGGCAGTGCCTCAAAGCCATGACCCACCTCAAAGTCCATGTACCACTCATGATCTCCGGTAGAAACCTCGTAGGCTATCAATCACTCTTGTTCTCTGGCAAAGACTTGGAGTCTCTCTATCACTCTCAATATCTGGAAAAGACCTTGGAGTCTCTCTGTCACTCTCAATCTCCGACAAAGACCTCGGAGTCTCCCAATCACACACCTCACCATCAAGACAACATAAAAGTAATAAGAAAAGCATGCCATGCATGATATCAATCTCAACAATATCACCAATATACAATCAACAAGTACAAGTCATATTACTATCCACAGTTCAATTATCAATATTACTTTTCCCTTTCATGTGATGAGTGAGCTAGTATGTGACAGAGATACAAATAAGTGATAATCACAGAAATCACACATATAGTGACAAGCCCACATAACAGCTGACGGAACCAACCTAATAGTAATTCACAAGGATGTTCAAATATTTGAAAAAGGATTCGGGTTCAAAAGTCAACTCAAAAGCCCAAATCCAAACCCGAAAGTCAAAACGGTGATTTATTGAGAAAATTGGATCTAACGTGATCAAATTGGTAACCTATGTGGTCTTACGAACCCATCAATACCCATATTGCTATACTTAAATGAAAACCCAAAAACGAACCCAAAATAACCCATACCGAGCCCCAAGGGCAAAACTAGAAATTAAGAGAAAA
>NC_081344.1:28851383-28917487 GCF_029784015.1 Lycium ferocissimum
AAAAAAGTATGAAAACCAACGAGAAATAAAAGAATCCCCATTAGAACCTCAAGGAAGCCTCCAAAGGCAAAAAGCACGCCGATAGTACCGCTAGTTCACCTTATCAATCAAAACTACCTTTAACTCAGCTCAAATGCCCAAATTTTTCATTCTTTCATACCTGAAATTCCTTTCCCGATTAATCCTCGAATATACTGACTGTCCCCACTCGAATTACCTGATTCTGACTATAACTATACCACTGAAAGAAATGGTTGATTCCACAATACCATCACAGACACCACAACCCCCTGACCATTGTCGCAATCCATTGCCAAACCTGAACCGCTAGAGTACTCTGATTTTGCTAATCCCTCCTTCACACCTTCCAAGCTGTCATCATCACCAAGATTATTTAGAAACACATTGACACAAGCCACGAGTCCAACTTATGACTTCCTCTCGCCAGGAAGGAATCCTTCTTTTATCTGAGAAAATTCTAAGTATTTCCATCACAATCGATCTTATCAAGACCTTATTGCGCTAATTCCAATCTTGTTAGTTCAGTATCCCCAAATTGCAACCACATAGCCAAAACCCATCGTCCAATCCTTCTCAAATTTTCAAATCACCAAACTATATGCATACCTACTGATTGCTTTACCGAGCCAAATCCTAGAAAACTATTTGATCATGCTAAAGATTTCCTATAACAATTTGTACCTCCTCAATATGCTAGCAATACCGATGTAAACCATTGGAATTGCCTGAATAGTTTCTATCAGTAAAATATCATTAACCTCGCTTGCAAACTTTAATGAGACCTGATAATACTGCCATTCCTCAATTTCGAACTAAAATCCATCGACCCCATTAAGGTGATTTACTAGATTACCCATAAGTCCTTCTGGTAATATAAGCATAGTCCCCCGGCTCTAGTTGAACAATTCTGACCCGGAAGTAAATGCACAACTCCCCGAATATTTCTAATGGTCCCTGAACTGTCTCCAAACCTTCACGAACCAATCATAGTCCTTTCATACATCTGTAGCGACTGATGCTAATCCCTCTTCTCATAAACAAACCATTCAGAGACCCCATAATATACTTAGTAAGCCTCCCATACATCTGCAGTAACCTCTTCCACATCTTTTCTCATGACTAATCAACCCTGTCTTTGTCACCCTCGAGTCCAGAAGCTGAATTCTACTCAAGTCATCAACTTAACATCGAAGAGCTATACCTTATGATTGTAATCTTTATATTTCTCAACTTCTACCCGATACGCAAATCTGATGTAACCCCTTGATCTCTTATTACATCGAGTCCTCCTCGTGCTTCCTCTTAACTCGCTCACAACTCTAAACATTTCGACGCAAAACCTGTGGCCTCATTTAATACACCTTAACCATCGAACCTCTAAATGTAACCCCTCGAAATGCCTCAACGAATTCGGAAGTATTAAATCTCGCAATCTCCACACCATACCTCGCAGAACTTCTCCCAAGTCTTAAATACTGAAATACTCACCCATGCCATCAGTCAACCATGCTTCAACATGATCTACTACCACGATCACGACCTTTTTTCAAAAATGTAGCTTTAACCCTCAAACTGAAGGGATTCTCAAGATTCTCTTTTATTAACCCACTCTAAGAATGTCATGAGATTACCTATCTTGATACAATACAACTCACCTCTTCGTCAAATTTGCCACACACGTAATCCAAAATATGGATCTCTTCCATCACCATCCGCAAAGTCTGTTTACGCTCACCATACACCGTGTCGAATTGTACATATACTTCCTTGCTCAATCATACTTATCACTTTTACACCCTATCTGAAAGAAATAACATAATGTCGCCATAACCTGTACATGATTCAAGTAGTCACTCTGCTATAATTCCAACTCCTTTCTTTTCTGAAGATGTACCTTAGTCCCTCCGATTCAAGATCACACATGACTTACCTTAATTCCTCACTTTCCATATTCCATTTCAAAGGCACACTCATCGCTATGGACCGAACATCACTCAAACCCACTCACGAGTGCACCGCAATATCATAAGTCTTGCAAAATAGCTGAGCCAATCTTAGAGATAATCGTATATCAAACACTCAATCCTACTAACGTCCTCATATAACTTCACCGAAGTACCCTTGCCAAAATCCATTAACTGAAGAACCCTTCTGCTGACTTGGTTCCTAAGTTACTGACCCAACATCGATACTCAAATATTCTATCACGAACTCACCTCTCCTGGTTTCAACTGATATTACTAATCCTTGACATAATTTCCGAAATGCTCCTTGCAACTTGAATTAGTTCAACCAGTCATTGATCTACCACTTCAAATGTCCTTATAGACCGACTCCTCACTCAAAGGTCCTTAAATGATGCTTGCCCGCGAAAAACCATCCCTTGCCTTATTTTACCGAACCAGAACACCTCTAACATTAGTGCGATCATCCGTCTCATCCGGTCAACTCCACAAGTCACGACACCTGTAATTGTAAAACCTTTCAAGCAGTAACTCTTGTATACCATGCCCACAAATCTTATCCAAGATCTAAATGCAACACCCGGTAATTCCTTAGAACTAGAATTTCACCCTTATCCAATGCTAGAGTTATCTTATTAGTCCATCACTAGCCCTCAATAGCCAACGACATAGCCGCACATACAACTCATTCATGATTCCTTATACCCGTTCTGCATTAAATAACTGCAACATAACTTTCAATCAACAACCCCTGGTTCAAATGATCCCTTTCTATCACTAACCTCGAAACACCAACGGCCCAACAAACACACCCTTCATTGAAGAATCATAGATGTTTATTCCCTTAAATTTCACTCGTCATAGGCAACATTGCCACCTGACCTAGAACAAATAGTCATTTCCTGAAGGAACCCTCAACCACTAGCTATCACTCCACAACTATAATTTTGTCATATCGAAGCCTAATTTAACTTTTTATAACCTTATACGACATCCACTCTTGCATATCTGGCAACCTTATCCTGATGAGCACATCAGATACCAATCGTTCCATTCATATAGAGGAGATTAATCCATCCTAATTCTCTTCTTCGCGCCTCCATCCCATAGGACAATGAAGTACTTTTACCATAATACCTTAAGAAATCTTACTTCCTCATGCCATAACACACAAGTCGCCCCTCACGTCTTTCTGTTTTTCACTGTAACACGGTCACTATCCTCTTGTCAAATCCGACGATCCTCCCTAATCTTACATTTGTTTCCATACATCGACATCTACACTCTGCTATTATTGAACCATTGATTTTCCATTGATACACTCGTTCCACCCAACTATCATAATAACTTGACGAAATTGAAACTTTCCCGGCCAATCATACCCCAAGCAAACCATTATTGTTAAGCCATAATTGCACTTCTGAAACTTTCGAGAAACCTATCGCTGAAGACATGGAGATCATGCGGTCCTATGTATTACACTTCACCTTCCCATACCTAACTAAAGAGTCTCAATTACAGCTGAAAACTGAACTTGGTCATACGTCCGTATCATAATGACGCACCTCGTACCATACCACGCCATGTCATTTCAACCCACTCATTAACGAATTCAAGAACGGGTTCTCACCATCAGTGAGAGAATAGGAAGTGAAGTCAGATACCAATCTGGACCAACCATATACCAATTTGAATAAAGTAGCACGAAAGGAGTGAAGAAGATAGAAGTTTCCTATATGTCCTATAGTCTCTCGCAGATAAGTACAGAGCTCTCCGTACTGATCCGTGAGACTCTACTAGACATGCTCTTGTACTTGTAATACCGGGTAACCTAGGACTCTGATACCAATTTGTCATGACCCAAATCGCAGGTCATGGTGGCACCTACACTATCCCCCCTAGTAGGCGAACCACAATTCCCAGAATGGTAGAAATAAGTTAAATAAGTGGAAAATTAAATAAGAATAAGTTATCAAGTCTTAAATACTTATCATAACTAGAAATATCTCAAACATCCCTAAAATCTGGTCAAGGGTACAAGAGCACTAAATACAATCTGGAATACAAGACTAAAAGTGCTCGAAGGCTACATACTGTCTCTCAAATGCAAATACAGAATTATATACAGAGGGTCCTTCAGGGGCCACGGATGATTAAGTAGCTCACCCAGAATGACCGAAGGATATCACCCCCGCGTATCAGCCACGGGGCGTAGAACTAGAACCTGGATCGTACTCTGCACTCAACAAAAAGTGCAACAAGAGTAGTATCAGTACAACACTAGTACTGGTAAGTATCATAGGCCAACAATGATTAGATAACGCATAAAGAATGGAAAGTAACAAGTAGCACATAGAGAAAATAGGTATGGTCACGTATCATATACAAGTCAAGTGTCAAGGAATCATGAAATCAACCAAAGACAGATATGAGTCACCAAATGATCAGTTAAAACATATGAGTGGATGAATACAATGCAATGCAGTATTCACCTCTCTCGCTCCACTCTTGTACACACATGCTAAGGGAAGTGCCTCAAAACCATGACCCACCGCAAAGTCTATATACCACTCGTGCTCTCCGGCAGAATCCTCAGAGGCTATCAATCACTCTCGTTCTCCAGCAAAGACCTCGGAGTCTCTCTATGACTGTCAATCTCTGGCAAAGACCTCGCAGTCTTATTATCACTCTCAATCTCCGGCAAAGACCTCGGAGTCTCTCAATCACTAACCTCACCATAAGGACAATATAAGAGTAATATGAAAAGCATGCCATGCATGATATCTATCTCAACAATATCACCAATATACAATCAACAAGTACTAGTCATATACTGTCCACAATTTAATTATCAATATTACTCTTCCCTTTCATGTGATAAGTGAGCTAGTACGTGACAGAGATACAAATAAGTGATAATCATAGAAAATCACACAAATGGCGACAAGCCCACATAACAGCTGACGTAACCAAGCTAATTGGAATTCACCTCCACTTCATACCCAAAGGCCTATCATGCTATCCCTGTTACTTTCTACAACTACATACGATTCTCTAATCAAAGTCTAACTAAAGTAAATCGTAACCTATCTCAGTCCCGAATAGGTGCCACGAACTATCCGACTTGAGCCTTTCCCTTTCGAATTGCCTCTGAATGAGCAAAGTCTAACAATTACCAATTTCTATGTTAATATACAATCACAAGGATGTTTAACTATTTGCAAAAGGATTCGGGTTCAAAAGTCAACTCAAAAGCCCAAATCCCAACCCCAAAAGTCAAAACGGTAATCTATCGAAAAATTGGATCTAACATGATCAAATTGGTAACCTATGTGGTTCTTACGAACCCATCAATACTCATATTGCTATACTTAAATGAAAACCCAAAAACAAACCCAAAAAAACCCATACAAAGACCCAAGGGAAAAATTGAAAATTAAGAGCAAAATTATGTTACCCATAAACTAGATAGTTTCAATCCTTAATTTCATGGAGTTCTAATCACCATTAGGCCTTCAATTTCATTAATAACCCAAAACCCCCAATTCATGCCAACCCTTATTTCCCCACCTAGAATCATGGATTAAACGAGAATCTAAGGATGGAATTAGCACGACCCGACGAAGGGGCCATGACGGGTACCCGGAGCTGACTATCGAGCACCACTCTTTATGTTAATCGTCATACTCATCTTGACTACACTTATTACTCTCAACACAATTAGCCATAGGGGAAACATTACCACTTCCAAAACATATCTACATTCATGTACATAAGACCCTCGGGCTATCAAAATGATATACAACATACAGTGTAGTCATCATGAGGCATCTACTACCCACACGTACGCATCTACGAGCCTCTACTAGAGTACTAGACATAAAGACGGGACAGGACCCCGTCGTGCCCAAATATATATACATACTAAATAACAAATCAAAATGGCACCTCCGGAGTAATAGAGTGCTCCTGTAAATCCGGTGATCGACTCCTATGAATCTGGGCCACCTCCCTGTCTACCTGTGGGCATGAACACAGCGTCCAAAGAAAAAAGACATCAGTACGAAAATTGTACTGAGTATGTAAGGCATGAATAATACTAACATTATAAAAAAATCATGAAACATAAGGCAAAGATATAACCTGCTAAACCTTTAAGAGAAAACACATGTTGTGCATATCACATATACCATTATCGTTAACCCGCGTCTGGGTAATCATTGCACACCACCCACTACTGGTGTCATGTCCGGCCTTCTAGGCACGATGTAATCATAAGCATCCAGCATTAGCGGTGACATGTCCGGCCATCTAGGCACGATGGAATCGTAAGCAGCCCGCCTTCGCGGTGATATGTCCGACCATCTAGGCACGGTGGATCATAAGCAGCCCTCCTTCGCGTTGACATGTCTGGCCATCTAGGCACGGTGTAATCTCGTTATCATTTGCATCTCATAAAGCGTGCATTAAACTTAAATATAAACTATAACTTTATCGAGGTAACGTAAGGTCGAGGACCCCCGATTCCATTATGGAGTAATCATAATCATCGTATCTCACCTTGAAGGAACTAACATTTTAAGGTGAGTGTAACAACAATGAATATCATCAAGGAATCATTAACTTTATAAGAATATCATATCATAGGCTTTGGAATCTTTAGACATATACTCATCATTATCATTATCGGGTTCACAACATATCTCTTATCTCTATCTCATGAGAAGTTCTTTATAAACATAGACTCATAGTTCCCGGAATGTAAGAAGGTAATGGAAAGATAAAGGGAATCATGTCATAGGAATCATGCCTTAGAAAATAAGGGACTATCCTCACATACCTCTTCGCCTTTTTAACTTGCCGGCTATACGCTTCCTTCCAAGTTCGTAACTCTACATTCGAAGGAATTCGTGCTAAGATTAGATAATCGAAACATACTTAAGCTTAAACTAAAGCTAACGAAAATTGGGCAGCATTTCCTTTGTGTCTACAACTTCATCCATATGATATAACAGCTCCCAAACGTCAATAACAACCTCACAATACCATAATTCAACAATCTTCATCAACCATACATTGTTTAATTCTCCCAATTCCATCTTAAATCATCCATAACCTAAATTATCACACAATATCGTATTCGTTCTCATATTATACTTCCTTAACGTCATTTGTATCGTTTACATCAAGATTTTACTCATAATACATCAAGAGTCATGATTCATGTCAATTACTATTCAAGAATACCATTATTTTCACATTTGAGCTCCACATTCTATTTTCTTCCATAATCCAAGTCTTTCAACCCCTCAATATTCTAAATAACATGAAAGGATCATAAAACTTACCTTTGATGATGTGGGAATGGTCCTTGGATGAAAATACTTCACTTGAGAACCTAGCTTCAATCCAAAGAGATTTCTTGACTTGTATGAACCCTAGTGAGCATTCATGTTCTTGATTCCATCAACTCTTGATGTTTTACTCTTGATTTCTCTTGGGTTTATGTTAAAATGGTGTGGAGAATATTCTAGAGCTTTCTTGAGGTGTGGAGAGAAGATGAAATGAGAAATGAGGACTTGGGGGTCTCTTTATAAAAATTAAAAATCTGTCCCGACGGTATTATACGGACACACATACGGTCTGTATAACTTATACGGTCCGTATGTGTGGCCGTATAATGCTTCCAGTGAAGACCCCTTCTCTAGAGTGGTTATACGGTCCCTTATACGGACCGTATAATTTATACGGGCCATATAAGTTGGCCGTATAACTCCCAGCTTTTCCGAAGTTGCTCTCGTCGTTTCGTTTGATCTCCAATCCTCATGGAACCTTCTTAACACTTGTTTAACACTTCATTAGTACTCTAAGGAGCGTTATAACTCTTCTTTAAGACATCATTAAGTCAACATTAATTCGGTACTTTGCAAAACCTTTCCGAAACACAACGTATACTTCGCCTTTTTCAACGAACCATCTTCTCTTGCCTCAAACGTCTTTGGAATCTTAATGGGAACCGGTAAGTACTACTTCTTACTTGCGGAAACATCATGTACTTCTTGTCCTGTGTTAGTCTATCTACCGTACGACAACATGAAATTTTCCGAGGCGTAACAGGAATCACGTATTTAAGCCTAGATGAGGATTAGGAACTTACCCCAAAGTAAAATCTTAAATGTAAGACTTGAAATCACCAAAATCCGAGCTCTAGAACTCAAAATATTTGAGAATGAGGTTTCTATTCGTTTTCTCGGATTAAATAACTGTCAGAAAATTCCTTCATCCTCGCGACCGCGATGGCTCGCGACCAGGCCTAGTTAAAATGGCCTTCGCGAACGCGAGGCTTCGTACCTAGGCCGGCCCAACCCGATCCTCTTCGCGAACGCGGGAAGGCTCACGCGAACGTGACCCTCACGAACGCAAAGAAGGAAACTAGCAACAACAAACCAGAAAATTCTGGTTTATCCCAAACTTGGAACGGATGCCCGGAACCTCCGGGAAACAAACCAAATATGCAAACTTATCATGAAACACGCCGTAAACTCACTCGCGCACTCAGATTTCCCAAAAGAGGTCATCATGACCCGGTCAACCCCCAAACGCTCAAAACAAAGTTTCCAACCAAAGACCTAAAATACCCTCGGGGTGCCTTGGCAACCGAACCGATCATCCTACCAAGTCAAAATCACCCATCTGGACCTAATGGAACCGACGGAAATCCCCAAAAAGACACTAATACCCAAAAGTCAACTATTGGTAAACACTTTTTCGGTTATTCAACTTAAGGGCTTCTAAACTCCTCACACCAATCCCAGTCACCTCGGGAACCGCGCTACCCATCCCCACAAGTCAAAACCACTCTAACGAAGCTGGGGGAAGGGTCAATAAGGGTAGAAAAGGTAAAATATCTAAAACGACCAGACGGGTCGTTACAGTGTATAAATACACTACCATTGTATCTGTAATTCTAATAAGTGAATACAAAGCCTTACGCAATATTCATAGCCTCAGATTTCTCAGATGTAACTAATTGACACCTATTGAATAAGGGTGACTCTCCACTGCCGTTCCTTCCCCTAGGTATAATGAAAAACAAAATATCATGGTGTCAAATTCTTCTCAACGAAAGACGTCTGTTCCGTGTTTTTCCCATTAAATCCTTCACAGCCGAACGTCCAATGTGCTCTTCCTACGGGGTTGAAGCTTTTCTATTTATCGTCCTCTTTGGTAAAAAAATTAACTTCATATATATGAAGTGTGTAAAGAATATTTACACTATTAATATATAATACGTTATTTATCCTCTTTTCTAAAATCTGTTTATTATAAATAATATTACTTATAATTATCTCTTAAATGAAATAATAAGGTAAAATATTTTACACTCACAATACAGAGAATTTATACGATTTTCATAATCTTGGTAGGTTGTTTAGAAGTCAAAGAGTCAAATTTAAGACAGCCTTATGGTCATCTGGAACAAGATCTCTTGGTAGTGCAATTGTATAAAATTGCTGATAGCTTCTTCCTGGATACGAAATATTTCAACAACATATGCATGCGCTTTTAAATTTTATGAATCAACTCATTGGGGGCTTATATTTTAGTAAACACTAACGTAGTTTGGTGGATACATTGTTTCACCTTATCAACCTTTGGACCTCATTAGAAAAATAAAAAAGCTTAATCATATATATCATTCAAGTCTCAGTCAGCATGATTTACAAATTTGGATCAATGTCACATTCCTTTGTTTCTTCAAACTACACAAGTAAAATTTTATAACTAATATGACGTAGATATTGACCCACATGAATGGGACACTAATAGTCAAACCTAATTCTATTTGGTTGATTCATTCATTTTGCAAGCGCATAGCTCACGTCAATTAATTTGCTCTAAGGTTTTTGAGCTTTTATTTCCTTGAATACAGAAATGTCATCACCAGTTTAATGATATAAAATGTGCAATAAGACCTTAACATATATTTTTTAAATTGTACACAAATAGAATCTTATCTTAACTACATTAATTTTTAGGAGTTTTTATCCAGCTTGCATGGCTATTTTATCAATAGCTCGGAGGTTAGAATATGTTTTCATTTACAAGTCATTATTTTAGGGAACAAAAGACCATCAATTGACTTTAAAACCTCATCTTTATCCCTAATAGATGCACAGGGTGGCTCAAGGGCGAGGCTAGTAAAATATTTGTTTTAATCCAGAAAATTTTGAGGTCCCAAACTTTTTTAATAATAAATATTATGATTTTTTTTTCTTCTTAGACAATATTGAAGATTTTCTTTAGAAAAGGTATAGAATTTATTTTTTTTAAAAAAAAACAAAAAGAAAAAACAAAAGGAACACCAACTTTTTCATAGAAATATTTTTAAACATTGAACTACACTATCAAAATTATCAAATTAATAAATAAAGCTTTTACAACAACATCCAAGATAATGTAATGAAAACACATGGATAATATCTTATTAACTTGAATTAATCATTAGTATTATAAATAATATTATTACTATGTGAAGTAAAAGGGTTTTATGTCTTTTAAGAATACTATACTAAAACAAAAATATGAAAAACAAAAAAGATAACATTAAGTTTTTTGTGTATGTATATACTTAAGGCCTCATATTAAAATTTGGCTTTACGCCACTAATTTTATTGAGACGCCTTGGTAGATGCACGCCAATTTGAGCCATCTTAGTACATAAATAATTACACCACATGTGAGAAAGTTTGTTAAAATGTTAAATAAACAGGAGACGAATGTAATATTTAAAAAAAAATATAGGTACGACAAATTACAACAAGGAAAATATTGATGTAGGTTTCTGAGAATTTCCTTCATTTTTTTTTAAACAGTATTTCAAAATAGCCGCTTCTTCAATTAGCACTTCAACAACAAAATAAGTGCCAATGTTTTGCAACAACAAAATGACTCAAACACCATCAAGACGGGCCGAAACCTCACGGAAACATTTAACGACCCCGTCGACCTCTTTTTCAACCTTGGTTGCTAAATTTTTCACAGTTTTCACCCCAAATATGACTTCTTCTGTGATGTCATATACATCATTAATTAAAACCTGTTCAACCGTTTTGATGGATGGGTCAACATATTTGTTCATCAGCGACTTCAACTATTTCATGAATATGGTCAACCTCAAGGGCTATCTATGCACCAGCTGGCGCAAAAGTGGTTGCCTCTCGAACAGCTGGTGCAAGCACCAAAGAACGCTGCTTCGCTTGTTCTCTTTTAAACCTCTCCTTGATATCCGAACTTTTACGATTGCTAAAATGGGATGCAAAGTTTGGATCTCTGAGTATAGCAGCCTACTTACCCTTTCCATATACTGCTATAGCATCGTCAAAAAACTTTTATTTCCACTTCTTTCCAAGGAATATACTGTTTCTTCTTTTTTTATTCAACTGGCTTGTCTGAAGAACCAGCAGCAGTAGCCATTGAAATTTTCTTCAGTTCTGGAGCCATCTCTTGTTAGACTGACTAATCTTGAGAATTTCATTAATACTTTTGAAATTTACAAGTAAAGTTCGAAATCTGATCATGCAAGTTAAAGTTCAATAATCTTAACGTGATTAACACCACTCCATGTCCTTACAACTAATACAACCAATCATGAATTAATATTTGGCGGGCCGGGTGGGGCTAATCTTTTTTTAAAAATTTTGCATAATTAATAATATTGACATTGACATAACGGAAAAGGGCCAAAAATCTACCCAGACGTATGGAAAATGCCTCACAAAATATCCTTTTTCAACCCTTTTGTCTAAAAATACCTTCAAAGTTTGTTTTTGGCTCAAGAATACCCCTCAAACTAACAGCCTAAACCTAAGAACTTTTTGTAATTTATGAGTGATTATAATTTACCACATATTTTACTTAATTTAGATTAAACCCACCCATATTTTAAACCCAAGCCACCCCTACTAATCCTTATCCATTCTTTTAACCGAATTCCACGATCCTAATCTCATTTGACATGGTTGAATGTTATGAGTAATTTGAAATAGTGCTGCTGAAAGAAATTATGCAAGCCTAAGCAGTTTCATTTTCATATCCATAATAAAATATGCACATGGCAATCTTTGTTATCACTTGCTTATGTTGAGCATCTGTCCAATACTTCTTTCTTTGTCAGTATTTATTTATTTTCTTTTGCCTTGAAATCCAGTCTGTATTTAAAAACTGAGAATTTGGATTGTGGGTTTAAGAAATGGGGGTGGGTTGGTGGGGGGGGGGGGGGGGGGGGTGCGGGGGTTTCAATTTTCTAAATTAAGTAATACATATGGCAAAGCATAATAGGTCATGTGATATTTTAAATTGTAAAAAGCTATCAGGTTTAGGTTGTTAGTTTGGGGGTATCTGTCACGATCTAAAATTTCCTAAGTCGGGATGGCACCTACACGCCTACCCGATAGACGAATCAAATTCCGATTTTAACCAATTTTCATTAATTACCTGCATAAAGTATAGTATATGAAGCAATTTTAAGTCATAGAGGAGTCTCAATAGTCAAAGGTGCGAAAATGTAAATACAACCTCAAAATCTGGTGATACGAGTACAAGAGCGACTAAGAGTGATAAATAAAAGTTTGAAATACTAATACACCGCTTGAAATAAGGAAAGACAGAATAGTAGACATAGAAGGAAGTCGGTGTTGCGGATTAGCCAAGCAGCTCACATTGTAATCTCAAAATCAACAGCTAATCAAACACAGTCACATGTTCTACTAGTGCACGGATCTAGATTTACACAAAAGAGTGCAACTGTGTAACATGTTCTACTAGATCTACACAAAAGAGTGCAACCGTGTAACATGAATACAAATGAATAACGGGTACTCCACGAGTATTATTTAATGATCCCAACAAGATAGTGGCGAGAGTTAATCTTTAAATAGTTGCGTACCACATTTAAGCAGCTCATACTTAACATATAAATAATATCAATAGAGGCAGAAACTATCAACAAAATCATGAGAAAACACATAATTAACATATAAAGATGATATGTACAAATTCACATCAATGGCGTGATATAATGGTCAAATCAAAATCATAATGTAATATATTAATGGAAATGCCAAGTAATTATAGCCGCAATTGCAATCATCCAACATCCTCAATACCCTGCGTACACACTGGTCCGACTAGGTATTGCTCGGCCAGTAACTCATGAGAGGTAATCGCGTTGTCAATACGTCGCACTAACGGTATCCACATGTATTATGAACAATCTCAACGTACTTATCACACTTAACATAAACGATCTCAATGTTAGAATATGTAATTAGTAAATATATTTTGTAATATTTTGTAATCTTCTATTTTAGGATAGCATATGTTAGTATTATTTAGTGAAATTAGTTCCTAATTTGTAGCCTACAATTATGTTGTAAATCATGTATATCAACCCATTCATGGGAACAGATTATTCAAGGAAAACATTCTCTTACATGGTATCAGACTAGGTTCTCCTAAAAACCCTAGCATCCTAAAACCCTACCCCTCAGCCGCCGCCCCCCTTGGCCGCCGACCCCCCCCCCCCCCCCCCCCCCCCCATCCTCTCTTTTCGTTTTCCTCCTCTTCTCCATGGCTGACACCTCCAAGTTGCATCCTGCGACTACCGTCACCAATATCAAATCATGCATTCCTATTGTGCTTGACTACGAAGCGAAGCCAATACAATAACCGGGCTACCCTCTTCAAGCTCCATTGTCGTGCCAACTTGGTGATCGACCATATCCTACCTCCTCGCCTCCCCCACCGTGCCCCGCCTCCTGAATCGCAGCCGAGAAACTTCCGTCGCTAAGGCCCCATGGGAACGGCCGGATGACATTGTTCGGCAATGGATATATGGCACCATATCCAATGATCTTCTTAACACGATCATTCATCCAGGACACCGCCGCCGAGGCTTGGGACCGCCTTGTTCATCTTTTTCAGACAATAAATCGGCTAGGCTCTCGCTCTTGATGCGAAGTTCACCAACACCAAATTGGTGGATTTTTCGAATGTGAAAGCATACCGCACCAAGCCGAAAGTTCTCAAGACAACCTTGCCAACGTTCGGTCACAAAGTTTCCGACGAACGACTTCGTGCTTCGCCTTTCGCGAGGGTTGTCGGAGGAATATAAGACTTTTCGCACAACGGTGCAGCAAAGACCGTACTCCTCTCCCGTCTTTTGACGTTGTCCGGTCGATGCTTGAGCTTGAGGAAGATAGCACGTCGAGGACGCCATTCACGACGCCGCTCAACCGTCGCTCTTGTTTCCCACAATGTTACTCCTCGCATTTCTCGTAATGGACGCCCAATACCCCGAAAATAACGCCAACAATCGTGGAAATTCGCAATCGTGGCAAGAAAAACAACCGCGGTCGAAGCGGCGGCAACCGCAACAACCGCGGTGGCGCGGACAATGGACAAAGCGGCGGGGGGCGGCCCGCACCACCGCACGCGGCCCGCAAAGAAGCAAAGAACAAGGCCTCGCCGCCCCGTCGTGGTATTATCCACCATGGGCGCTTGGGGGCTACGGCCCGGGCCACCCCACCTTGTCCCTATCCTACGGCGGGATGGCAAGCAGCTCTGGCCGGCAAGAACCGCGTCCGCCTCCCTCGCACAGGAGTTCTTGGTCCTCGTCCTCCGGTCGTTCTACTCGTCCACCTCATCATCACACGGCGGGTATGCGCCCTACGATATTGATCAAGCTATGCACACAATGTCGTTGAATCCGCCCGATGACAGAATTGGTACATGGACACCGGAGCCACATCTCATATGACCAACTCCCAAGGTACTCTCTCGTCTTATTATCAATCGAGCAAAAATAATGGCATTGTTGTTGGTAATGGTAGCATGATTCCAATTCGTGGTTATGGTCGTTTCCTTCAAGTAAATCCCTCTTTAAAACTAAAAATGTCTTACATGCACCTAAACTCATCAAAAACCTTATTTCGTTCGTAAATTTACTATAGATAATATGGTTTCTGTTGAATTTGATCCCTTTGGTTTTAATGTGAAGGATTTACAGACGGGGAGCAAACTCATGAGATGTGAGAGTTCGGGTGATCTTTATCCATTCTTCCCAAATTTTCGAGCCATCTCGTCCTTCGCACCATCTGCTTTTAGTGTCATCTCTCCTCATATCTGGCACTCCCGTTTAGGTCATCCAGGGGATGTTATTCTTAGTTCTTTACGTAGTAGTAATTTGATTGAATGTAATAAGGCTCGAAACAATGTTTGTCATTCTTGCCCTCTCGGGGAAATTAATTAAATTGCCTTTTTATGACTCTCTTTCAACTACTACTATGCCCTTTGATATTGTTCACAAAGTGATGTATGGATCGCACCTCGTTCTTAGCTCATCCAAATACGTATATTATGTTTTATTTCTTGACAATTACACAAATTTTCTTTGGACTTTTCCAATCAAAACAAAGTCCGTGTTTATAATGTTTTCTTGTCGTTCCGGAATTTCATTCGCACTCGCCTTGAAAAAGAAATCAAAACTTTTCAATGTGACAACGGGCGTGAATTTGATAATGGTCCTTTTCATAAATTTTGTGAACAAAACGGGATGTGTTTCCGCTTTTCGTCCCCACACTTCCCCCCAAAATGGTAAGGCGGAACGGAAAATAAAATCGATCAATAATGTTGTTCGTACACTCCTTGCCCATGCATCTATGCCCCCTCCTATTGGCATCACGCTTTGGCCATGGCCACGTACCTACACAATATTCTCCCTTCCAAACTCTTAGCATATAAGACACCCACTCACATTCTTTATCAAAAGAATCCATCCTACTCTCATCTTCGCGTTTTTGGTTGTCTATGCTTTCCTCTCTTTCCCTCCACACAAATTCATAAGCTACAATCTAGGTCCACTCCATATGTCTTCCTAGGATACCCTTCCAACCATCGGGGGTACAAATGCTATGACTTATCGAGCCGAAAAATAATCATAGCTCGGTATGTGTGGTTTGATGAAAATTCCTTTCCTTTTTCACAAATGCATACTCTATCTCCTACCTCATATGATTTTTTGGATGATGATAATTCCCCATCGAGAATCCACTTGTTGCATGACCGTGCCGCCGCTTCCCCAATACAACCCCCTCCCTCTCGTGCAACCCACCACCCGATCTCCCCTACCTCTTCTCCTTCATCGCCGACCGCCCAAACAGTCCGCCTCCACTGCCCCCACGGCAGTTCCCCCGCTGCCAGCCCTTCCCTCTCCCACACTGCCCCACCACGGCAGCAGCCCCCTCCCTGCCAGCCACCCACCCATGCATCGCATGACTACACGTAGTCAACATGGGATTTTTAAGCCGAACTCAAAGTACCATAATCAAGCCTTAAGTGTCACCACCAATTCCATCTCCCCCATTTCTCGGAATCCCGTTGGTGCCCTTAATGATCCGAATTGGAAGAATTATATGCAAGATGAATATAATGCTCTTATTGATAGTAAGACTTGGGAGTTGGTCCCTCGTCCTCCAAATGCTAATATTATTCGGTCTTTATGGATTTTTCGGCATAAAAAGAAATCGATGGTTCTTTTCGAGAGGCATAAAGCCCGTCTTGTAGGTGATGGCAGGTCTCAACGGGAGGGTGTTGATTGTGACGAGACGTTCAGTCCGGTGGTCAAGCCGGCAATTATCCGTGTGGTTCTTACTATTGCTTTATCTCGCTCTTGGCCCATTCACCGCCTTGATGTAAAGAACGCTTTCTTGCATGGCAATTTGAACGAGACCGTCTATATGTATCAACCTTTGGGGTTCCGGATCCGCCTCGTCCTCGATCATGTTTGTCTCTTGCGTAAATCTCTTTATGGTTCGGCGTGCACCACGGGCTTGGTATCGCGTTTTTGTCGAATATGTGGCAACCATTGGTTTCTCCCATAGTACATCCGACAACTCTCTCTTCATCTTTTGTCGTGGGAAAGATATTGCTTATATTTTGTTATATGTGGATGATATTATTCTAACCGCATCTTCGTACTCTCTCGTACTCGCATCATGTCCAAATTAGCTACGAATTTGCAATGAAAGACTTGGGTCCGTCGAGCTATTTTTTGGGGATTGTTAGCCTCCGGGGACAACAATAGCCTCTTTATGTCTCGCAGTTCTTATGCAGAGGATATTCTTGACGGAAGCGAGGCATGTCACGTTGTAAGCCCCGCCCCACCCGTTGACTCAAAGGAAAACTCGCCGCTTCTTCAAGCACCCCGTACGAGGATCCTACGAAGTATCGTCGTCCGTCGGTGCTTTGCAATACTTGACATTCACTCGCCGACATATCATACGCCGTCCAACAAGTTTGCTTGTTTATGCATGACCCCAAAGTCCAAGATATGGAAGCATTAAAACGCATTTTGCGTTACATCCGAGGTACGATTGACTTTGGCACACATTTATACAAATCCCCTACGATCACTCCTATCATATACGAGATCCGATTGGGGAGGATGTCGGACACTCGACGCTCCACGTCGGGTTATTGTGTCTATCTTGGGGATAACTTGATTTCTTGGTCTTCCAAGCGCCAACCTACTCTATCTAAGTCAAGTGAACGAGAATACGAGAGGGTTGTTAATGTTGTCCCCGAGTCTTGTTGGATTCGTAATCTGTTGCTTGAACTCCATTGTCCTATTCGTAAAGCAACGTTGGTCTATTGTGATAATGTAAGTGCCATTTACTTGTCCGGAAATCCGACAACATCAACGTACCAAGCATATCGAAATGGACATTCACTTTGTTCGCGAAAAGGTTAGACGTGGCGAAGTTCGTGTCCTACACGTTCCGTCCCGTTATCGCATTGTCGACATCTTCACCAAAGGTCTTCCGCGCGTACAATTTGATGATTTTCGCGACAGTCTAACCGTTCGTAAACCTCCCGCTTCGACTGCGGGGGTGTGTTAGAATATGTAATTAGTAAATATATTTTGTAATCTTCTATTTTAGGATAGCATATGTTAGTATTATTTAGTGAAATTAGTTCCTAATTTGTAGCCTACAATTATGTTGTAAATCATGTATATCAACCCATTCATGGGAACAGATTATTCAAGGAAAACATTCTCTTACACTCAACATGCCCAACACATAATCAACCAACTCAAATCAGCACAGACAGTCTCTAAGTGCACAACACTTTCTCAATCACAATCACATAGCGGTGTATGACATATTAAGTGAATATCTACATGCACACAACTCTAAATGAATCCTGTCGTGGAAACCATATACATGTCAACCTTGCTTATCATGAAATTTTCTTTAGCCGATTAACTAATCAAGTAACGCACATAAGACAAATAACCCCGACATGTCACCCGGTGCCCGCATAAGCATTTGTCAAGTTGCCCGTACGTCACTATCTTATCCTTAATTAGATATTCGTTAATTACTTAATTGGGAAAGCATCTCTCGTCGAAGGTCAAGTCTTAACTTACCTCGATCCAAAGATTCACAACCTCAACTAACAACATTTCCACTCCTTAAGGCATTGAAACGCTCTCAATCTATTCAAGAATGAATCTTACAATAGTTTTGTAAACGCCTCTTATAATTTTGTACAAAATTGTATAATAGTTTATATGAGTCTATAAACACCTCTTATAATTTTGTATAATAGTGCATATGGGTGTATAAATACTTCTTATAATATTGTATAATGTTTGTATATTGGGTGTATAATATTGTATATCGAGTTTTGAAACATTGTTGCAAAAAAAGAAAAATCGGAGTTTTGTACTCCCTCCGTTTCAATTTATGTAAACCTATTTTCTTATTAGTCTGTGCTAAAAAGAATGACCCCTTTCTATATTTGGAAACAATTAACCTTTATGCGATAATTTATAGCCACACAAAATATGTCTGACTCATTTAACACCACAACTTTAAAAGTCTTCTCTTCTTTTTAAACTTCGTGCTTAGTCAAATGGGTTCACATAAATTGAAACAGAAGGAGTACAATATTGTATACTGGGTGTATAATGTTATATACCCGATTTTTGAACACCGCTACAGTCAGACCTTTCTATAACAACACCTCACTATAACAGCCAAATTTTTTTCAGAACCAATTTTTATGTTATATTTTATCTCTCTATAATAATTTTTTACTTGTAACAACAACAATAACCTTTATAACAGTACGCTCTTTGTAAAGTTACACTTTCTATAACATTTATCTTCCTTTCTAATATTATAATCATCCATCTTTATAGATATAGAATCTCTAAGATTGTAAATAATAGGTTTAGACATTTTGACCGAATATTTGATACTTTAATATACTACTTATGACAAGAATACAAAATGAAATATATTTCCAAAAGATTTGACATTTTTTTCCTTTTAATAGCCAAATATTATTTAAACATCAAATATTGTTATAGATGTATAACAGTTATTCACTTAACAACAAAAATTTTCGTAACCAACGATGTTATTTTAGAGAGCTTTGACTATATATAAGAAAATAGTGGGCTAGGCGAAGTAAGTGCAATGTAGAGCCCGTTTGGATTGGCTTATAAGTTGCCTTTTTGGGCGCAAATTTATAAGCCATTCTGTGCTTAAAATAAGTCCAAAAAAATAATTGAGTCCGTTTAGTTTAGCTTATTTAAAGCAGTTTGTAAGCTGAAAACAGCTTATAAGCTAAAAAAGTAAGTTGAGCTATCCCAATTTATTTCTTTTTTAGCTTATAAGCTGTTTTTTTTAAGTCCATCCAAACATGCTCGCAGTGTTGTTGGATGTACTTTTGCGCAACTATCCCTTTTTTATTTTAGTGGATATAAGATAAAAATCAGTTTTTACTACTAATCGAACGTTGTCCGTTGAGTAATTGGCACCTGTCATGCTTCTCTGCACTTTTTACGTGTAAACCCATAATCTCCAATCACCTCTGCCAAGTTGGCTTTTCTTTTTCCTTTTCTTCTTTTTTTTTGGGTTGATTTTAGGATAAGCAAAAATGGTCCTCGGATAAAAATTTAGTACAACCTTATCCCATATTTGGTTGGGATAAAATTGCGGGATAATTAATTCCGAAATTAGTTATTCCGGAATTGTAGTGTTATTTTATCCTACATAGAGGGTGGGATAACAATCCCGGAATAACTAATCCCCAAATTAGTTATCTCGAGATAACTTGTTCCCCAACCAAACGAGCCCTTACAGTTTCGTGCTCGACTTCACTAATCACCATATACTTTATGTCGCCATAGTACTATTCCCTCGTAGGTGAGAGTATTGACTGGACACAAAATTTAATAAAGAAACAAAGAAATACTTTTGAATTTTATGCATTGAAATAAGCCAAAGAAATTTTATGGTTAGAAATCATTTCATTAAGGTAAAATTAGAGTTGTAAAATTAAATTGTTATTAAATATAGAAATATATTATTTTCTTTAGACGAACTAAAAAGGAAATAATGTCATGTACATTGCGACGGGCGAGCAATATTTATTAGATGATGATGACAAAATGAAATCCAAATTCACATGAAATGCAAATTAAGTTCTCGCTATCACATCTTATACATACAACATCAGCCTTCGAAGCTGAGTCTACGCTTTACAGCTTTCTCTTAGAGAGCTTAAACATAACATTATACAAAAAACATACAGCTCCTTTTTTCATTTATGTATCTTTTGTCTGGGGTTGCCGGAAAATCAAGATTCCGGTACCCTAAAGTAGTTAAAGAAAGCATATACTAGTAATAGTGTATGTATGTACATAACGTTCTTTTAACAAATTGCCGGAAAGTAAAGTATCATAAATGGCGAAAGGTCGAGAACTGACCATCAGTATGAGTGAAAGGTATTTAGGAAGCTATAGTTACAATCATGGAAATGAAACAGTCAACGAAACATCGGAATTGGGAGAATATGATGTCTGGTCAACGGTTGATGACATGGTCAATGCTGATGATCATTTGTTGAATGGCTCAAGGAACGCGTGTGATTCACGCGCCACCAGAGAGAGTAACGGAAGCACTAGTAGTTTCATGAGCTGCCGCCTAGGTGGAGGCTTATCATTGGCTTTTAATGATACAGGTAAGGCCACGTCATCTATGATCATTCATCAATTTCGTGGACAAGACAGCGTGGCAGTGCAGTCGTCCCCACGTGAACGCCACATGGCGTCCTCGGCTCCTGTAAATGTTCCTGATTGGTCAAAGATATATCGTTTGATATGGTTCCTCCACATGAATACTTGGCTCGTGGATATGGTAGGTCTCGAAAATCAACGACCAATACCTCGGTAATTGAAGGCGTGGGGCGGACATTGAAGGGTCGAGACTTGAGCCGAGTCCGAGATGCAGTGTGGAGTCAGACCGGGTTCAACGGCTAAGTCAACAATAACATAAGCAGTGTAATTTCAAAAATGAGATTTGGAAAAAGTTGAATAACGCAGACCTTAACCAACCTCGGTGGGGCAGACTGGCTGTCTTGGAAAGGCTAAGTCGAGTCTTCAATTTGCTGCCAACTCAGACTGAACGATTCATCAATAATTGTTGATACTTGTTTATCGGTAATGTAATTTTTTGTTTTGTTTTTGGGCAATGATTCAGGCTGAATGAATATAGTTTCAGTAGTCAACCAGGCTGTGACTGAGCCCAAGTATGATTTGATGTTTTCCTCCTTTTTTTTAAAAAAAAAAAAAAAACTAAGTATTGTTTTTTCTTCTTTTATGATGTTCTATTAATTGAACAGTGTTTGGATAAAAGATAATGGAGTCCATCTCTGCATCAAGTCACTGATAATTACAGTTTGGTATTTGTAACGCCATATTAGGTGTAGGATTTCAATTTCATCATAAGCGATCATTCTTTTATCTTTTTTATCCATCAGATCACCCCACAAAAATTACTCATTGCGTTTTAATTTATAAGCGATCATTCTTTTATCTTTTTTATCCATCAGATCACCCCACAAAAATTACTCATTGCGTTTTAATTTATGTGATGATAGTTTGACTAGATACAAAATTTCACAAGGAATGAGAATACTTTTGAAATTTATGATAAAAAATAAATTAAAAATATTTGTGTCACTATAAATTATCTCATGAATGATAAAATGTAAAGGTTAAATTTAAAATATTTTTAAATATAAAAGATATAATTTACTTAAAAACAGACTATAGAAAAGGGCAAAACACATATTATGAAATTGATTGATCATCTCTCACTTGTCAAATGTCTGGTAGTAACCCAATAGAAAAGCTAATATGAGTTATGACGCATGATATAGGAGTATATTGTTAGAATGTCCTTATCAAATGGCTTATCTATTTCTGTTTATTATAGTAGGAGATTCCAATATCATATTGAGAAATCAACAACTTTCGATTCTTTCTTGTACTTCATGACCTTTGCTTCCCTCCTAGACTGCTCCTTTATTTTGAAAAAATTGTTTTATTATCAAATAATATTCCTTAATGGAAATTAGTTTAAACATTTCTAATCTTGAATGGTTAGCTAGTACTATTATAGTAGCGTAGATTTTTATAATGGAGCTACTTAATGACCATTTCATATAGTGCCACTATACAGGACAAGGTCTGTGGGACAATGCTATAATACGAAGGTGGACCTTAATGCTTAGTATGATGTTTGAAACAAGCCATTTGCGTCCATTTAATAATTTAGAGCCTGTTTGGATGGGCTTAAAATAAGCGAACATAAATTTGACTTGAACTATCTGAACAAAAAAAAAAAAAAAAATTGGGGTAAATTAACTTATTTTTTTGGGCATAAGTTGTTTTTCAACATAATTTCTTTAGATAATTTAATTTAAAATTTAAGCCAAATTTTTTTTGAGAACTATTTTGTAAAAATGAACTTTAATTTGGTACCTAAAATAATTTCAAAAAAAAATTAAAAGCGATTTTTATAAAGCGAACATAAAGCCAATCCAAACGGGCTCTTACTAAACAGGAAAGTCTACAGTTTTACACTCAAGATTATAATTCAGATGAAATTCCTTTGCTTACACAAGTCGATGAAAAAATAAAAATTACAAAAATAATTCTTCTTCTTTTTTTACCAAATTTATTGTCTCCTTTTTTTCCTCGAATATACAAATGACCGTTGGTGTCCCTATTGCATTGAAAATAATGAAATGAAATGGAGATATATAAAAGTGGATTGTGAAGGGTGCAGATACCGTGTGACTTGCCCATTTTAAAGAAATTGACATGACCCAATTGATTGATTGGACTCACAGGTGTTGTGAGCCAGTAGCTCTTCATCTTTTCCTTCTCTTTCCTGTCATCCACGTAAACTAAAGACAGATTAAATATTTTAAGTTTATAAATTCTAAACGACAACTTTTATGAATTCTAAACTACAAATTTAATTGCTATTATATTTTTTATATATTTTCTCCGTTTCAATTTATGTGAATTTTTTTGGAGTTCGAGCGTCAAACTTTATAACTTTGATCATAGATATTGACATAGATTTTTTAAGTTTATAAAAATAAAATTTATATATTCAAAAACTAGATAAAAAGTACTATAAGCAATGATAATTTATATTTTAAATAATTTAATAAAAGTATAAGAAAAACGTGGTCAAAGAATCACCTCGTAGACTCTCCAAATAGTAATAGGTTCACATAAATTGAAACAGATGGAGTATTATTTATATATATTAAGTGAATTTGCATACACAAGTATACGATTTGGGCTCAACATTCCTACAATCTGGTCTGAGATGATCAAAGTTTTGAGCAGTTACAAACCTAAGGTGTTCTATGCTAAGGTGTACTGGAATCAACCACCTACAGGAAGAATAAAGTGCAATATAGATGGTGCAAGCAGGGGCAATCCATGCAGAAATTCTTACAGTTTCTGTTTGAGAGATGATAGAGGGAATTTGATCTATACTCAAGCTCAGCAGATTCATGACATAACAAATAATGAGGCTGAAGCAACAGCTATTCAGGAGGCTTTGAGGTACTTCAAAACCAGACAGATACATTAACTGATTGTGGAAACTATTTCATTGGGGCTACTACAGATGATACAAAGACGATGAAAACCTCCACGGGAGCTTTCTAATATAGATGAGGAGATTCAAAATACATTGGAGTAATTATAAGGGCATATTGTGCATGTTTACAAGAAGCCAATCAGTTAGTAGATTTTTTAGCAAACTATGCACTAGAGAACATAAGACTGTTGTGTTTACCCCGAAATACGAGTAACAATTAAATTTGTAAGTGGTGAATAGGATATGTGGATAAACTTAATCTTTTGGTAAAATATTTGAATTCTAAGCGAATATGTATACGATTATATTTATATACGTATGTGTTTATTAGTATAATAAGTGGATGATATATGCTAAATAATGATAATGAGATAGATTGAATGTGCTAAATAATAGATGAGATTAGCTCGGTTTTGGATGAACGCCACAGATCCGGACAAAAATGCTCGAAGAGAACTTCAATATTTCAGATGGTTACAATGTTCTGATATGAGAAAAAACCAACCTGAAGAAGGGGGGGGGGGGGGGGGGAAGGGGTTGCTCTCTATTTATAGGTATTCCTCATAGGCCCTTAGTACACTACAAAAAAGCCTTTCTGAATAAACCCTAAAAAAGAGAAGGCTGATCCGTACGGTTGTCAGCACAAATGGCGGAACGGTTTTATGACGCGTGGCAGCCTCACAACTGATTACCCGAACCAATAGACACGCACATTTGGACTCAGATTATCCGGACTAACGGACATGCTTATCTTGGCTCGGATCTGCTGTGACCTGTACGACACCCCGTTGTGGAACAAGATCAAACGTATTCGTGCCCATTCGAACCTGTCTTCTGCCCTGATCTTATCGGTAACCAATTGATCCAGTTTTTACTGTATACAGATAGTCCCCACACTTTTCGGATCGTAGTTTCACCGAAGTGACGGGAAGTGGAAAAGTCTCAAACCGGTGGTCTCATTCATAAGTTCGTTCTTATCTTCAAAATAGGCGAGAACCGTAACGTCACCTCACGTCACGTCCCTCTGACTTCGGCCACATGTCCCATTCCGAGTGGCTAACTTCGGAAACCGCCTCAAGACACGTCGCTTCAAATCACGTCTTATTAATTCTCGGACACGCCTCGGTAACCGCTACGGTAAACGTCTATATATAGAGTTACAGTTGCTCTTTTTTTACCTTTCATTTTTCACTTTCAACCTTTCTCATCTTCGTTTCTTTGCTTGAACTGGCCCATTATCACCAATCACCAAACCTTCAAATCTTCATCCCTTTAAGCCGAATCTTCATATCTTCAACTAGAATTTTCAAATCTTCAAACCTTCAAGTTCATATATTCGTCTCAACCTTCAAATCTTCATCTTCAAATCTTCTTCAAACCTTCAAATCTTCATACCAACTTCTTCATAAATTCATATTTGATCAAAAAATGTCAACGAACACCGACTCCGCTTCCCAGAATGTACCCCCGGCTTCATCTCCGGGTCCCGCACCTGCTCTTAAACCGGAGGTAGGATACTTGCTCAACCGATAGCCATAAACATAATACCGGCGAAGCCCAATTATAATCATGAATTTGCAGTTGAAACGGTGGTGCAAGCATCGGATAGGGGTTTCGACGTGTGACGTCATCCCTCATCAATTAAAGAAGATCGCCACCCTCGGGTTCGGGCCGAGTGTGGATGGGACAAGCGTCCGGTGCAGGTGTTTGCCCCTGGTGACGACGAATCCATCACGGATTATAAGAAAGGGTTTCTTTACATTTATACATATCCGTTCACTCTTAAGCTCGACTCTCCTATGGATCCGGTTATTCTCGAGATGTGCCGGACGTACAACATGTGTCTTGCCTAGATTGGGTCAATTATCTTGAGAATGGAGGCCTGCCTTCGTCTATTGGCAAATAACGTCAATAAAGAGTTCACGTTGGCACACTTCATTCGGCTGTATTGCCCGAGGATCTTTCGTGGGGGTGTGATAAAGGTCTCCAAACAAGGCTGAAACCCTATCCTTTCCTGTCTCAATGAGGATAGAGACCGAGGATGGCTTGAATGTTTCGTCTGGGTTAGGACTGCAGATATTATCCCAGCAGAGTACATGCCTTTCCCAGAAAAGTGAAATAACAAACGTGAGTCCCTTAAATGTGTTTCCATTATGTGTGTCCGAGCCTCCTTTTTTTTGACTTGTTCAAAATTTTCAGCCTCCGTATGGATCTCTTCTGCCGTCCGAAATTTCCCCGAGTGGGTTGAGGCAATCATCAGCCAGCACTTACACGAAGAACGGACATGGGCAGAGTTATATCGGGAGCGATGGGTTGTACAGAACCACAGTAATTTTTTCTTCAGTCTTTGATCATATCCTTCCTTTTCGCCTTTTCCTTCTTTAACTCTTCGATGCCTAGGTTTGGGCAAAGGTTCCGTGAAACCACGACCTGCACCAATGGATGAGCCTGCCACACCGGGTTCTGACTTTGATATGGCGGGATCATCCCGTCTTATTGCCGCGTACCGAAAAGAGGCAAAGAAAACCCTCGACCAAGGGCAGAAGAAAAAGAAGAGGTCGAGAAGTGATGTTCGAACCCTGAGGGATGGATCCTAGCCCGACATTATTCTTCGAAGAGTTGGTGCGGGTCCCTTCGTCGCCGCTGTTCCTGAGGAAGAAACTACTATCCCAACCTCGACTAAAGGTGTGGAGGATGAAGTTCCTTTTTCTCCAGTTACCGCGTATGTCCAAGCTCCGATTCCTCTAAGGTCAATTGAATTTATTGACATTTCAGGTAATGCTTCACCCGAGGCGGTGCCTTTGGTGAAGAGGCCTAGAAGGTCCGATCCAACCTTGGAAACCGAGCCTACCCAAAGGGTTGAAACGACCCCAGAAATTAAAGTTACCGAGGCAGCCGACCCGTCGTCTAGTGCCGACCCAGCTACTGTGACTGAGGTACTTCCAACTGGTGACACTGCTAGAGCTGTTCCGACTTCTCCTCCTGCTCCTTCATCGAGACCGGATAACCTCGATGATATGCTTACCGGTACCCCTCATGCTACGGTCGAAGCCTCGGGTTTTGGTCACCTTCATATTCCACGAGCTACGAGGGTTGCCAACCGGTCCACTGAAACAAGTGCGAGGTCAAAACTTGTTGACATTTTCCCAGCCCCGAGTGTAGAACCGAGGAGGACTGGGTCAGCTGTGGTCACCGTCTCCGAGGACTACAGCTTTTTATCGCGTCCCGTGGGGGTTGCAAGTTATCTAAGACCTCTTGTTTTAGATTCAGACAAGAAGAAGATGGAGCGACTGCCATGGCAATGTCTTATAAACAAGGGCACGCATACGGGTAATCGGGTAAGTGTTCTTATGCATTTCTACAACATTGGTGTGCGATTCTCCGTTTTCGCTAATCAATTTTATAACTTCACTTTATTTTTCTTTTGCAGAGTGTTGTTTCATAAATAAAGGCTCCATCCAAGCCCAACGCGAAGTAGGGGACTTGAAGGGCCAGCTAGATGCTCAAGCCGGGAAACTGAGAAATTTAAGCTGCTTTTGCTGGAAAATGAGGACCAGCTGAGCCGGGCAGTCCCTCCTCCGAACCTTCAATTCCAGATTGAGGCCGCTAAAGCTGATAACCTCCGTCTAAAGGCTAAACTCGATGATGCGGTTGAAAAGAACCCACTCTTGGACCAGGATAACATAAACCTTGGCCGAGATAATGCTACTTTTTGCTACCAAACTCGGCGAGTTCGAGGTTACAATCGCCCAACTACGGGGTGAGTTTCATTCGGTCAAGGTTGATACTGAGAAAGCAGTAGAGAAGTCCAGGCAGCTTGAGGCCGAGAGGGCTATCGAGAAGGAGAGGCTGAGAGTACTTAAAGAAAAGGCCGAGATTGTGCCCGGATCAGTGATGAGCTTAAGAGCCAGCTCAAGGAAGCTATTTTGGCCAATGATCGTCTCCATACCAAGCTTACATCTGTCAATGAGGTTTGAACCTCTTCAATTGACATGAAATCTGAGCTGGAGGAGATCTTTGAAGAAAACTGAGGCCGATCTGGATGAGGCCCTTAATGATGTAGTGGCCGCCGAGACTCGTTCTACTCTCTTTGCTGAGTATGAACGGTGGAAATTCCAGAGGATGACCCTCGAACATATTCAACGGGGCATGGAGGATATCTCGGCTCGTATTCTTGATGCGAGGATGATCGAGGACAAGGCTAAAAAAGCTCTCGAGGATGGTTCCGAGGGTGATTCTGAGGAAACCATTTCTGAGAACTCGGGTTCCTCTAACACCGAGTAGATCGAGGCCTATATGAGCCTTTGTTTTGTTTTGATTATGTAAAAAATTCTAAGTGTAAAGCCTCGGTTTATTAGATCATACACGAAATGCGCATTTTCTTTTTTGGCCATTATTTTCTTCAATGTTTGATCCGAGTACATCTCACGATACTTGTCTTAAAAGTTTATTTCGTATGTAAAATAAATGAGCTTCGGCACTAAGCCTTTTATCCGAATTGAGCCTATCTTAACTCATCAGTTATGAGCCTTACTTTGTTCGGCTTGTTTTTTGATTGAAGATTGATCGAATGATTTACCCGCGGGGCTTATTTATGCTTTGTGAATTCAGACGTCTCTGAATCACCTCGGGCATTTTAAGTCGAGGTCTTTTAATTATTTAACCTTCTACCGACTGTTTGTTTTTAGCAGATTAGGTTCGGGTATCATGACCTTTGTACTTTTTTCGACTTTATGACGGAAGTCCCCATTCTTGTGTTTAGGCGGAATTGGGCTCGGTTAAGTATGACCTTTCTGCCTTTGTCGAGTTTTTGACGACAGTCCCCGGTGTAGGGTCATTAATAAGCGAACATACCCAAGACATGCTTTTCTACAATACTTCTTCTGCATATCGCAAATGTTTATACAAAATTTAAAGATTTCGTCTGATCCCTTCTGTTTTCGCCGTAGCGAATACTACCCGGGCACGATTCATTTGATCGTTTGGCCCTTACATTGAAACCTAGCACAGAAGGTTCGGATTTACACAAAACGAGAAATACAAACTTTGAAAATCATCTTGACGTTGACTTTGTTTTTTGTTTTTGCTTCGATGAGCTTTTCTTAGGTCTTGATGTGGGTATAGTAGTCCCCTAGTGTTTGTTTGTGAAGTATGTGCGGGAAGACACTATCCAATCCCCGGTGAACAATTGGACTCGGGCTCATAGGCAATTAGCTTCGTTTCATAGGGTAACACGTTGTACTTGTTGCCTCGTTAAAAACCTTGCCGGAAAACCCACTTTGGGACAAAATCGGGCTAAGGAAAAGAGTGCAACACATGCTTTTGGACCCAGTTCTAATACCTTGGTATTTATCTTGATAAGACTTCTGCAGAAAAGCGAAGGGTGAGAATTTTTAAAATAATCACAAGGGTCAACGGACCATACCTTAGCAATAGTATTTCTTCAAATGAGCCATATTCCAGTTGTTGTGCAGCTGTTGCCCGTCTATGGTTTCCACGACCCTTTACCCGTTATTCCAGTTATCTTATACGGTCCTTCCCAATTTCCCATCGTCGGGATTCTTGGTATGTAAGGTAATCTTTCGAAGTACTAAGTCCCCAACTCGAAAATGTCGAAGGTTCGCCCTCCGATTATAGTACCTTTCCATTCGCTACTTTGAGTTGCTAAACGGACCATCGCATTTTGGCGTAGTGCGTCCGAGAGGTCAAGTTTTACGGCCATGGCCTCTTCATTTGACCCGTTGGTGGCGTATTGGAATCGTAGGCTCGATTCGCCAACTTCTACGGGGATTAAGGCTTCGGCCCCGTAGACTAATGAGAATGGTGTCTCCCCCGTGCTTGACTTTGACGTCGTTCGGTAAGCCCATAATACCTCCGGTAGCACTTCCTTCCATATGTGTTTCGATGTTTCCAATCGTTTCCTTAGATTTTGGATTATGGTTTTATTTGTAGATTCCGCCTGTCCGTTTGCACTCGAGTGATATGGAGTTGACAAAATCTTTTTGATCTTCCAACCCTCGAGAAAATGATTGACTTTACTGCCAATGAACTGAGGACCATTATCATAAGTTATCTCGGCAGGGATGCCGAAACGACAAATAATATGGTCCCATATGAAGTCAATAACCTCCTTTTCTCTAACTCTTTCAAAAGCCTGCGCTTCAACCCATTTTGAAAAATAGTCAGTCATAAATAAAATGAAACGAGCCTTACTTGGGGCCCAAGGCAGAGGACCGACGATATCCATCCCCCATTTCATGAATGTCAAAGAGATAGCACCGGGTGCAACAACTCCCCCAGTTGATGAATCATTGGTGCGTGCCTTTGGCAACCGTCGCATTTACGGATGAAATTTTTTGCATCCTCCTCCATTTGGTTCCAGTAATAACCTGCTCTGATGATTTTCCGAACCAAGGCTTCCGTACCAGAATGGTTACCGCAGGTACCTTTGTGGACTTCCCTCGTCACATAATCTGTTTCTCCGGGTCCTAAACATTTAGCCAGAGGTCCGAAGAAAGACCGGCGATATAATTGATTGTCTACAAAACAGAATCGAGCCTCTTTAGAAGTGATCGTGATTCTTTTGGGTCATTCGGGAGCTTCCCATCTCACAAGTAAACGATGTACTTGTTGCGCTAATCCCATGTTAGACCCATTGCATTTATTTCGGCGTGTCCATTTTCTACTGCCGAGTCACCAATTGGACGACCGTACTGGGGTTGAACTCTTCTTCTTCAACCGACGAGCCTAAGTTGGCCAATGCATCTGCCTCGTTGTTTTGTTCCCTCGGTACATGCTGCATGGTCCATTATTTGAATTGATGCAATATCATCTGAGTTTTTTCTAAGTATCTATGCATTCGCTCATCCTTGACCTTGAAGACGCCATTGACTTGGCTTACGACCGTAGAGTCGCTTTTTGCTTTGATTACTTTGGCTCCCAAACTCCGGGCCAATTCAAGTCCTACAATCATAACCTCATACTTGGCTTCATTGTTAGTTAATCTCATAGTCCTGATAGACTGCCTAATGACATCTCCTGCGGGAGTTTTTAAAACAATGCCCCGTCCGGTTCCCTATAGGTTTGATGCCCCATCCGTATATAGGAACCAGATGCCCGAGTTCTTTTTCGAACTTATCAAAAGCTCTTTTTCTACCTCGGGAATCATTGCGGGGGTAAAGTCTGCTACAAAATCGGCCAAGATTTGGGATTTAATAGCCGTTCTAGGTTTATATTCAATGTCATAGCCACTAATTTCCACGGCCCATTTGGTCAACCTACCCGACAGTTCCGGTTTATGCATGATATTTTTTAACGGGTAAGTAGTCACTACACATATGGGATGGCATTGAAAATACGGTTTTAGCTTCCTCGAAGCACTCACCAATGCTAAAGCTAACCTTTCGAGGTGCGAATATCGGGTCTCCGCATCTCCTAATGTCCTACTCACATAATAGATAGGAAATTGCGTACCTGCTTCTTCTCGGACCAAAACTCTGCTTACCGCCACCTCGGATACCGCCAGATAGAGAAACAGCTATTCACCAGCCTTCGGTGTATGTAGCAGGGGCGGGCTTGACAAGTACCGCTTCAATTCTTGCAAAGCCTTTTGGCATTTCGGTGTCCATACAAAGTCGTTCTTCTTTCTCAAAAGGGAGAAGAAACGGTGACTTTTATCCGATGACCTTGAAATGAATCGGCTTAGGCCTGCTATCCTTCCTGTCAGCCTTTGTACTGCCTTGACATTGTTCACCACTTTGATGTCTTCAATGGCTTTGATTTTGTCTGGGTTAATTTCAATCCCCCGGTTCGATACCATGAAGCCTAAAAACTTGCCCGATCGGACCCCCAATGCACATTTTTTCGGATTTAGCTTCATGTTGTATTTGCAAAGTATGTCGAAGGTATTCTGCAAATGTTTTAAAAGGTCCTCTGTTTCCAGGGACTTGACTAACATATCATCAATATAAACCTCCATAGTTTTACCTATTTGCTCTTCGAACATTCGGTTAACTAGGCGTTGATAAGTTGCTCCGGCATTTTTTAGTCCGAATGGCATGACATTATAACAATAAGTCCCCTATCGGGTGATAAAGAAGGTTTTCTCCTGGTCCTCCGGGTGCATCCGAATCTGGTTATACCCGGAGTACGCATCGAGAAAACTTAACATCTCATGCCCGGCCGTTGCATCGATCATTCGATCAATGTGAGGCATCGAAAATGAATCCTTCGGGCATGCTTTGTTTAGGTCCTTATAATCAACGCACATTCTAAATTTGTTACCTTTCTTCGGTACAATAACGACGTTGGCCAACCAGCCTGGATACTTAACCTCACGGATGGAGCTTATTTTTAAAAGCTTTGTTACCTCATCTTTTACGAAGGCATGTTTTGACTTAGCCATTGGTCTTTTTTTTGTTTTATCGGGTTGAACTTCTGATCGAGGCTGAGCTTATGTGTTGTTATCTTCAATCGACATTAGCTTGAAGAAATTTAATTAATTTGTCCCTGAGCTCCGAGGTTAACTCCGTGCCCAGGTATACCTTTCTATCCGGTAAATGTACGAACAAAATGATCTGCTTCAACTCATCTACGGTTGATTTGGTAGCATCCGAATCATCCGGTAATACGAAAGATCTAGGCACGCCGAAATCATCCTCTTCACTACTCGGGTCCATTTCCTTCTGCTCCGCACTCGGACCCGAATTCTTTAATTGCTATTTGGTGTCCTTGCCTTTGACTAACTCATCATCCCTTTGAACCGATTTCTTTGAGATGAGGGGTGCTTCCTCTACCGCAAACATTTCCCTTGCTATGGACTATTCGCCTCGGATAGTTTTTATTCCTTACGGGGTTGGGAACTTCAGTAACTGATGTAGAGTCGATGGTACCGCCCTTATGCTATGAATCCACGGTCTGCCGAGTAAAGCATTATACTTCATATTTTCCTCGATGATGTAGAACACTGTCTGTTGTATGGTCCCGTCGATGTTAATCGGTAAAGAAATTTCACCCTTCGTAGTCTCACTTGCCATATTGAATCCGCTGAGTACCCGAGCTACCGGAATGATCTGGTCTAGTAACTTCAATTGTTCCACTACTCTCCATCAGATAATGTTGGCTGAACTACCTAGATCAATCAAAATATGTTTAACCCGTGATTTAAAAATAAGGATAAAAATTACCAATGCATCATTGTGTGGTTGAATGATGCCTTCTGCATCCTTGTCACTAAAGGAGATGGAGCCCTCAGGTACATAGTCCCAGATCCACTTTTCACGTACAATTGAGACCTTTGTTCTTTTCATCACTGGTCCTTGTGGAGCATCTGTTCCCCCTATTATCATATTGATCACATGTTGAGGTTCCACGGGCTCAGCTCATTTGTAATTCTCCCTTTCTTTGTAATGGCTTTTGGCTCCCTCGCTTAGGAATTCTCGAAGGTGGCCATTTTTCAATAATCGAGCCACTTCCTTCCTTGATTGACGACAATCTTCGGTTCTGTGCCCATAGGTTTCATGATACTCACACATCATGTTCCGGTCCCGTTGACCCGGGTCGGATCTTAATGGCCTTGGCCACCTAGCCTCCATGATGCGCCCGATAGCCGAAACAAGGTCCGAGGTGTTGATGTTGAAGTTGTATTCAGATAACCTCGGTATGTCTTTATTACTAACTGAACTGCCGGCATCACTCCTGAACGACAAGCCCCGGTTGTTTGTCGGATGGTCAGCTCGTTTATCGCCCCTACTAGAGAAGTGATTGAGGCGCTTCTCAATTTATCCGACCTGAAGCTGAGCTTCTCTGATTGAGAATATGGTCGGTACCTTTCCCTCGATGGTCTTGTTTTCGGTTCATAATTTTTCCTCAATTTTTCAGAGTTTTTCCTTAAATTTATTGGGCCCGGTGGAAGTTCGAGCTGATCATCCTCTACCCGAATCTTAGATTCGTACGACGTCCGCCCAGGTTACAGCCTCGTATTCCAATAAGTTCTCCTTCAATTTAAATGAGGCAGTCGAGCTTCGGGGATTGAGTTCCTTGGTGAAAGCTTACGCTGCCCATTCTTCCGGAACTGGGGGCAGTTCCATCTGTTCCCTTTGGAAGCGGTTTACAAACTCACGTAGTAGTTCATCATCTCTTTGAGTGATTCTAATGATATCCGCCTTCCTGGCTTGCACCTTTTTGGCACCGGCATGAGCTTTGATAAACGCATCTACGAGCATTTTGAAATAAGTGATAGAATACTCGGGCAAGTGGTCATACCAAGTTAACGCCCCTTTCGAGAGTGTTTCTCCGAACTTCTTCAACAACACCGACTCAATTTCATTTTCTTCGACATCGTTGCCTTTTATGGCACAAGTATACGAAGTCACGTGTTTCTACTGGTCCATCGAACCATCATATTTCAGAATATTTAGAATTTTGAACCTCTTTGGGATCAGGTTCGGAGCCGCACTCGGAGGGAACGACCTTTGAATGTATCTCTTTGAATCCGGCCCTTTCAAAATCGGTGGAGCTCCCAGGATCTGATCCACCCGAGAGTTATATGTTTCCACTCTCTTCTCCGTTGAATCAACCCATTTTGCCAAGGTCTCGAGCATCTTCAAAACCTCGGTAGACAAGTCGGCTCCGGATCCGTTTCTCTCGACTATCCGTGCTTCCTCTCGCCTTGGTTCGGTAACCTCTTTTGGCCTTTCCAGAGCTACCTTGTCGTCTTTGCTCTGAAGCTGAGCTATGGCAACCCCCTGTTTGGCTATGGCTGTCCCTTGTTCCTGCAACATTTCAAATATTAAACGTAAGGTAATCTCATCCGGAATATTCGGAGTTTTCCGGCCTTAAGCTTGAGACAAAGTAATTAAGTTATGAGTATTCAAAGGATCAGTGGCTGGAAGGGCGGCATTCTCCTAATTGACGGTATTCTGCCGGTTGAGGCCTTTTCTCGAGTTGACAGCGTTTGGGTCGGCAGGATCAGCACGTGGTTTTCATAACCCACTGTTGTTCTCGTTCGCAGCTACTATCTCGTTATTGTTCACATGGCCAGAGTGACCGCTGCTCGCCATTTTGTACGTTTTCTGTGCAGATCTGCAAATTTTTCAAACAACAAGTGAAGAAAGAAGTAGCAAAGATTAAACCACCACTATTATCCTATGCCCCACGGCAGGCGCCAAACTGTTTACCCCGAAATACGAGTAACAATTAAATTTGTAAGTGGTGAATGGGATATGTGGATGAACTTAATCTTTTAGTAAAATATTTGAATTCTAAGCGAATATGTATACGATTATATTTATATACGTATGTGTTTATTAGTATATTATAAGCGGATGATATATGCTAAATAATGATAATGAGATAGATTGAATGTGCCAAATAATATATGAGATTAGCTTGGTTTTGGATGAACGCCACAGATCGGGACCAAAATGCTCAAAGAGAACTTCAATATTTCAGATGGTTACAATGTTTTGATATGAGAAAAAACCAACCTGAAGGGAAGGGGGGGGGGGAGGTTGCTCTCTATTTATAGGTATTCCTTGTAGGCCCTTAGTATACTACAAAAAAGCCTTTCTGAATAAACCCTAAAAAAGATAAGGCTGATCCGTACGGTCTGACACCCGTACGGTTGTCAGCACAAATGGCGGAACGGTTTTATGACGCGTGGTAGCCTCACAATCGATTACCCAGACCAATGGACACGGACATTCAGACTCAGATTATCTGGACTAAAGGACACGCTTATCTTGGCTCAGATCTACTGTGACCGGTACGACACCCCGGTGTGGAACAAGATCGAACGTATTCGTGCCCATTCGAACCTGTCTTCTGCTCCAATCTTATCAGCCACTAATTGATATAGTTTTTACCGTATACATGTTGCAGATTAATTCTTTTGCAGATATACCAACACATAGAAGGAGAATACTCAACATGGACAAAACTCAACTTTCAAAATTGAGGATCAAGACTAGAAGAATCATGCAGAACCACTCATCTGCTCTATCCTAGTTATTTTTTCAAATTTGCTAGGATGTTTTGTTCTTTCTTTTCCTTTCTGCATTTATTTTCTGTTGAACTTGATTCCTTATAATAAAATCTTCTCCTTTGATAAATTCTAGCAGGGCAAAATTTGCTTTTAAAAAAAAAAAGTATATGATTTGGGCAAATTTATTGAGTTTTGTTGGGTCCTTAACTTCTATGATGGATTTAATCCGGAGTAAACAATGGATGTTTGGATATTTAGAGGCCCCACAATAACCCCCTCCCAACGTCTCAATGACACAAAACAATACCACTCACTAGTTGTCTATTAATTCTTCGTATTAAGTTTGAAGTGATAACTTGAAAAAATTGAGTCATACAGTAATATACAATAATTGGTCAAATGTATTGAAAGTATAATTTTTGTTATAGTTTCAGTTTATGTAAGTTAAAATTTAGATATAATTCAGATGAGATATCTTTCTGTGATTTTTAAAGTATGACGATTGCAAAACTCTATGATTCTTAAATTTTAAGCTGATTCAGTCATTAGGGGAACGTCAAAAAAGGAAAAGAATGAGATTTGGTCAGAAGTTACTTAAGATTCAAGACCACGTTCGGCAAGTTGAATTAGAAGATTGATGAAAACGAATTATCTTTTGAGGAAATATGATAGGTAGGGTGTCCTAGTGGCACCATAAATGTTAATCTGCAGGTCCTCATTTTTATTTTTCTATTCATTAATGCTGAAAAGGGCAATTGAATTGGAAGGGAACAAAAAAGATCATCCATTGGAAAAAGTAAAAAGTTTTTTTAGGGATACTTACCCTTATCGGCTATTTTCCCCAAACCAATTCTACTTACCATGGTTAATGATTCAATAAAGTGTAAATAAGTATTAACTAATCAAGATTAAGTGATAACTTGTTAACTTCCTAAAATCATGAAAACATTGATGAATTTGGGTTAGGGTTTGAGGCAGTTCTAGAGAGAAGAAAAAGAGAGAACTCTATTTACTGAGAATGAGAGAAAATGAATTCAGTGCTTTACAAAATATTTAAGCCCTACTTATACACTGACCCCCACTACACTTAACTAAAGAATACAATATAAATGGGCCTATCCCGATACAAATAAGTAAATGAATAATCAACAGTCGAAACTTCCAATGCTGTGTAATGCCTTCATCAGTGTGTATTCAAACAGCCCCTTTAAGTTGGAGGGGCATACAACTCATAACTTGCGCAAATGAAGATGATTTACAACACCCACAAGTGGCTTGGTAAACATACCAGCATATTGAGAAGCACTGGTAGTATTAGAAAGATCAATAAAACCCTCAGATAACTTGTTCCGGACAAAATGGCAATCCAATTCAATATGTTTTGTATGCTCATGAAAAACAGGATTCCTTGCAATATATATATATATATATATATATATATATATATATATATATATATATATATATATATATATATAGCAGATTGATTATCACAATGCAAAGGAATAGGCACAGATACATGAACCCCAAAGTCATCAAGAAGCCTAACAAGCCAAGAAAGTTCAGCCACAGCTTTGCTCATGGATCTGTATTTAACCTCAGCAAATGAAAGTGAGACTACATGCTTTTTTTTTTTTAGATTTCCAACCCACTAAACTCCCACCCAGAACGACACAAAACCTAGTAACAGATCTTCTTGTGTGAGGACATGCCCCCAGTCGCTATCACAGAACACATCAAGAGATAAACCAAGTGAATTGTTGAAAAAGATGCCAACATCAGAGGTGCCTTTTAAGTATCTGAGCAAGTCCAAGGCAGACTTCATGTGTGGGACACAAGGTGTTTGCATGAATTGACTTAAGTGTTGGACAGCAAAATAGAGGTCAAGTCTAGTGTGGGTGAGAAAATTTAGTTTTCCAACTAAATATCTATACTCTTCTGGATTGGGGAGAGGTTCCTCCATATCAGGAAAGAGCTTTTCATGCAATTCCAAAAGGCAACTAATAGGAAAGCAATCAGCAAAATAAAACTAAACCAGAAGGTCATGGATAAAAAATTTCTGATGGAGAATAACACTTGGGAAGAGTACATAACCTCAATTCCCAGAAAATAGTGAAGAGAGGCCAAATCTTTTATTCTGAGTTGTGCATGAAGAAAATCCTTAAGTGCAGATAGCTCAGCCAAATCAGTCCTAGTTAGGATGATGTCATCCTCCTAAATAACCAATAAAACTAAAGAGTCACTAGAACCTTTGGTAAATAATGAGTAATCATTAAGAGAGGAAGAATAACCTCTAGAGCATAAGGCCTGAGACAGCTTGGCATACTATTGCCTAGAAGCTTGTCTCAATCCATAAAGAGACTTTTGGAGTCTAGAACAAGTGGACTTTTAGAGCAAAGTGGAGAATCAACACTGAGACCAGGAGGAAATTTCATGAATACCTCTTCATCCAGGTCACCATGGAGGAAGGCATTTTGACATCAAGTTGGAGGAGAGTCCAATGTTTCTTTATAGCTACAGAAATAAGGGCTTTGACAGTTGACATTTTTACAACCGGAGAGAATTTCTCATGAAAATCTATACCCTCAACCTGAGTATCCCCCCTAACCACAAGTCTAGCTTTATATCTCTCCAAAAAACCATATGCCTTATGTTTAATCTTGTATACCCACCTACAACTAATGGGTTTCTTGCCTGGAGGCAATGGGACAATCTCCTAAGTTTTATTAGACTCCAAGGCAGCAAACTCATCCCTCATGGCAGCCTTCCACTAAGGAAAGGAAGTTGCATGGCTGTAAGTATGAGGCTCAAAAGAAGCAGACTGACCGCAAGTAGAAGAATCAGGAAGAGATGAGGAGATAACTGAAGAGAAATTACAGATGTATTGTTGAAGATGTACAGGTTATTTTCTAGTCCTAGTGGACTGTCTAGTTGGAAGAGTAGTTTGAGAGGGTTGAGGTTGTGGAAGAACAGGTTGATGAGGTTGAGGTTATTTTGCAACAAGAGGAGGTAAAGGATCAGCAACAAGTGGTTGTATAGTAGCACAAGGTGTATGAGCAGGGAAGGAGATGGAAGGAAGATTATCAGGTGGAATAACAGGAATTGCAAGAGGTGAAGAAGAAGTGATGGTAACATCATCAAAGAAAGCAGAATTGGGAAAAGGCGGAACAGATGGTTAAGAATGAAAATGCTTGTCAAAAGGAAATAAATGCTCATGAAAAAGCACATCTCTAGACATAAAGCAACAGTGAGATACCAAGTTGTATAGCTTGTATCCCTTTTTGCCGAAGGGATATCCTATGAAAACACAAGGATTAGCTTTGGGCTGAAATTTATCTCTATGGACTTTAGGAACTGTAGAATAGTATTAGCACCCAAAATCTTTAAGATGAGAGGCAGGGGGGCTTGTGATACAGAACTTCATAAGAACTCTTATTTTGCAAAAGAGGAGATAGCATTAGCACCCAAAATCTTTAAGATGAGAGTAAGAGGGGGGCTTGTGATACAGAACTTCATAAGAACTCTTATTTTGCAAAAGAGGAGAAGGGAATCTATTGATCAAATAGGTGGCAGTCAAGATGCAATCCCCCCAAAATTGGATAGGCAGATGAGATTAGAAAAGAAGAGCCCTAGCAGTCTCTAATAGTTATATATATTTTCTTTCTACCACCCTATTTTGTTATGGGGTGTGAGGACAAGTAGTTTGATGTACAATGCCTTTGGCAGAGAAATATTTGGCACCAACAGAACTGGAACCTAACTCAAGTGCATTGTCACTTCTGATGGTTTGGATTTTCAGATTAAATTGAGTTTCAGTCATAGCATTAAAGGATTTCAAAATATCAAAAGCATTGCTCTTGGTACCCACTAAGTGGGTCCAAGTTGATCTAGAAAAATCATCAATAATTGTTAAAAAATACTTGGAACCATTATATATAGGTGAGTGATAGGGTCCCCAAGTATCAATAGTGTATCAACTGAAAGGGATGTGTTATTTGGATACTACTATCTTGAAAGTGCAGTCTAGTTTGCCTAGCAAGAGGGCAAACTGGACAGAGAAAGGATTATTTTGGAGAAAACTTGAAATGAGATGCAAGAGCAGGAATATTTCTCATTTTAAAAAATGGAATATGACCAAGTCTATAGTGCCAAATCATATCCATTTTATTTATATCACACATTGAAACAGTAGCAGTGGGAGCATGGGTGGTATGCTCCCTAATTACAGTAGAGGGTTTAACAGTAGGCAGATTAGGGAAAGAACTAGAATTAGAAATAGGAGGAAGTGTGTGCAAGTGTTACAGCAACACTACTCATACTAGAAGTAGAAACAGTTTTGGCAGTAACATCATGAACACTATAAGGAAAATTACAAGTGATAGGTAAAGGAACAAATTAAGATGCAGAAGCATTTATTGAGGAAACAGGAGGAAGAAGCAGCTTGCAGAGACCATGATCCTGTTTACCAAGCTCCAGAGGCATCTTCAGAGAAGGGCCCTATATGGTGCAAAGAGCTTTGGTAAATAGGAAAAATCCATCGAATTGCTCAAGTAATTTGTGTACGGAGATAAGATTGTCTTTGAAAGGAAGGAATATAAAGCACATGATGAATAGTAAAATTAGGAAATAAAGTCAAAGAACCTACACAATTGACTTTTGCTTTGTAACCATTAGGAAGGGATACAAGACAAAGTATAGGAAAAATGTGTAAACTGAAAAGCAAGTCCTTATGAGAGAGCTCCAGAATCTATGATCCAAGTGAAACTATCTACTTGTGACAACATGCAAGACTTAATAGACACTTTTAAGAGATTAGTGTTGAGGTTGTGAAACAATAGGATTAGAAACCAAATTAGAGGTTGAGCAGGGATAAGGATGCTCAAGTGTATCATGAGTAGCATTCTTATTCTTATTGCCTGAACCCTTTGTAAACTTAAAATCAAATGGATACTCATGTAGTCTATAGCATTTCTCAATGGTGTGATTTGTCCTCTTACAATACTTGCAAAACAACCCAGGTTTTTGATTATCAAAATTCACTTTTGAGGGAAATGACTGCCTAGGAGTCCCACTAGAAGTTCCAACATTGAAAGATGTAGAAGTGGATGAAAATTGAGGTATAATGGAAACTTGCCTCTGTTTCTCATCAGACAATAATATGCTATAAACAGTGCTGACTGAGAGAAAGGGCTTAAGCATGGTAATGTTGCTTCTAGTTTGGACATATGTTTCATTCGAACCCATTAAGAATTGGTATACTTTTGCATATTTTATCCTTTTGGTATTCAGACTTAGCCCCACAAGTGCAAGAATTGACACGAGTTATGGAAAGTGCATCAATTTCATCCCAGTGTTGTTTGATTTTGTTAAAATATGAAGCTATGTCAACAGCACCTTGGGCTATGTGGGCTAAGTCCTTCTTTAGTTCAAACACTCTAGCAGCATCTGCCTTTCCATATCTCTCCTCCAATTCACTCCAAACGTCCTTAGCATATTCAGAAGATTCTACACTACGAGCTAGGTCTTTAGAAAGTGAATCGGTCAACCAGGACACGACTAGGTCATTACACCTACCATTGCAGTTAAGGAGATCTTCATCGGGTTTTAGAAGTACCATCAATCATATCTAACTTATTCCTAACAGATAAAGCAACTAAAATGTTTCGTCTCCAACTCCCATATCCTATTCCATCAAAAGGTACAGGGACTAAAGATGCCCTCAACACATCTGAAGGATGGACATAGAGAGGTGGCACGGATGAGTGTAGTGGTCTTGGTGGAAAGCAGTACGAGAAGTGCTCTCAGACGTTGTAGATGGTGTAGGTATTGTCAGTTGTCATACTCTCAAATCAGACGAAAAATAACACAAATTTTGTAAAAAAATTAGCTAGATTTGAACAAGAATACCAGTTTTCTTCGCAAACCGAAAGGAATAACGGCCTTGATGTAAACAACAGTCGAAGAACTCAAAAAGAACCTTTGAACGTCGCCACCAAAACCCAGAACGATGAAACCCTAGTTTCAATGAACTGAATCGAATGAGTGCTGTCAAACAAACCTCACAAATCGAAAAACAAATCGTAGAAACTCGAAATCTCACCACAAAAACTTGATTTCAACAAGATTTGATGCAGAAATATGTGAAATCGATGAACTATTCAATAACATGGATCGAGGGTAACATTGCATTGTAGATAATGACCAGTCCTATGAGGATCTGGGCTCTGATACTATGCTAACTTGCTAAAATCATGAAAACATTGATGAATTTGGGTTAGGGTTCGAAGCAGTTCTAGAGAGAAGAAAAAGAGAGAATTCTATTTACTGAGAATGAGAGAAAATGAATTCAGTGCTTTACAAAATATCTGCGCCCTGCTTATATACTGACCCGACTACACTTAACTAAAGAATACAATATAAATGGGCCTAGCCCGGTACATATAAGTAAATGAATAATCAGCAGCCCAAACTTCCAATGCTATGTAATGCCTTGATCAGTGTGTATTCTAACAACTATATATAATATAAAGCTGTAAACCAATTGATGTAAAACTCTCTTTATAGCCACCATTCTTATTTATCTTTTTTTCTCCTTTTTTTTGGTATTTTCCCTTATTTTCCCATTGATTATATTGTAAGATGTAAGAATATAGGTATAAATGGCTCGATAATTACTATTTCACTCTTTCATATTCCTTACGATGAAAAATGTAAGTTTTGACATTTATTATTCAGTCTTTATTATGGCCTTGCATGTTTCTTGCTACGCATTGATTATTGTTAATGTCATATAAGTAGTATTTTCGTCCTTTTAACGATGGTATCATTTTCGAAGCAAATTATCCTCCGTGCTGATAATAAGGTGGTTTTCCAGATGAAGCCATGAAGAGGTAACAGGTGAGCAAAGAATTTTTTATTTTTTATAATGATACTAATATAACAACAACAAATAATAATAATAATTATTGTTGTTATTTAACTTCCAGTAAGATTTTTGTTTTAATTTTTTTTAATTCTTTGTATCTTTACCTTATGATATACTACATATTTGGGTTGTAATTGTGAGTTTGGTATATACTATATCTGTTAAAGGAAAAAAATAGAGATGACAGAGGGAATAAGAGAGTAATTAAATCATTAAGATTTTGTAATTTTTTTTTTTTGTACCTCATATGATCCATCTGTTTTAGCTTTCAAAGTTCAATTCAACTCCACCGAGGTCCATTACTTTGTTACTTTGTATATATAGTTATTTCCCTTGTGATATTTATGTGTTGGTGAATATTCTATGTTGGTTAAATTTATTTGTATGTATCATCTTTCAGGCATATTCTAAATCACTTGCCTTTTTTTATGGGAGAAAGGTATGCCAACGTATTTGTCGAAAATTTATACTTTTGTGTCCCATAACTTATTCGTACTCAGTATTATTTGGTAACTTTTGGTAATATGTTCTATGTCATTTGTATTGATCAGCGTGACACGCTCTGTGGTATAATTCAACGATGAATGCATTTCTTTTAAGGTAGTTATATTCACTATGAATTCTTTAATTTTTTCCTACTCTTATTTGCTAAAATTTCTTACAATTCATAATTTTTTTTCAATTAAATTTGTTCAGGGATTTAAAATCATGTAAAGTTAGAAGCTGCTTATGAAATTTGATGATTTGAAAATCACGTCAAATCTAACTTCCTAATAAGTAGTGGTGATATGTGTATCTTTTTACTGTGAAATTGAAAGTAAGTCACACAACAGGGCATTCTTTTGATTGGTGTAGATGAATTTAATTACTATAATTATATTTGTTATTGATAAAGAATTGATTTGAACTTTTTGCTGAAAGAGGTTTTGAGGTTATGATTTTAAATAGAAGAGTGGTCTTGTGGTGCAAAAATTAAAATATTCGTTTGAAGAAAATCTTAAATTGCATTTTGTTCCACAAGTTAATTTCACACTTGAGAAATCAAAAGAAGTTTTCTTTCATATGCATGTAGTAGCTTTAATTATGTCCAAATTGCTTTATTTATTTAGGTTTTCTAATTGTTTGTCTAGCAAATATCCAAAGTTGATGCTTAAAGACATTTCTTGACCATTAATATTTATCTTTTTCGTTACTTTTGGGGTCAACAATTTAATGTGATATTCACAAATTAATAATTTCAAAAAAAAAAAAAATGAATGATTGTTAACTGTTGCAACCTGTCATAATTCATATTTATGGACCGTTACAACCTTTCTTAATAATTCATATTTATGAAGCATAAAGAATTTCTACGGTCTTTACGGACTTTAAGTAATAAATATTTCATATTTACAAACATACAATAATACTCTCATCTTAAAGGCCACGGGGAGATAACTTTGAAAGGTATGTATTTTGTTGCTTATTTAATTTCCTGTTTTAATACTTTTTCTGTTTCATTTTCATTAGTACTGATATTCTAAAAATTGAAATCATTTTCCATAGATCATACTATATAATGTGTATAGATCAATATGCAGCTATTTTCGTTGATTAGGTGCGTTTAACTTTTGCTTTGTATTTGCAGAATTTTCTTGATTTATTGACTTACATTGCAACATCATTCTAATTAGAAATTCAATTTTGCAGGACATGTAGAAGAATTTGCCAAAATCGGGGGAAATTTCTAATTATTAGATTGTTTCTATTTATTGTCAATTTTTAAATATATCTTTCTTTGATGTTCCAATTCTTTTCCTTCAAACCCAGATGAGATTTCTGCTCAATCTCAAACTTCCCCTGAGAATATAATCTGCCAGTCCTAAAGAAAGGAGCCAAATGTTTACCATACTTATCACCATTATTGGCAATCATTTTAACAAAAAGATTGTAATTGGATGTGTTAAATATACGTGACAAAGTATAAGTTTTTATATATTTTTATTTGTAGAAGGCATGTAATTAAAATATGAGTTTGCTAATATTTTATCACCGCTACGTTTGAAAATAACAAGTAACAATTTCATAAGAACTATATATATTCAAACACATTTATGCATTTATTGATTTCGTATAAAATTTCAATGCGAATAAAACTTTTATCAGGTATCTATCAATGCCCAACTGATTTATATGTGGGACTAGAGTTGTAGTTCAATGGTAATGACATAAAGTAGTCATTTTGCATCTTTCAATTAATAAGATTCTTCCGTCTACTTTCTTCCCTTCTTCTTGATTCATTAACGTTCCCTCAATGTAGAATGAAAGAACAAAATTAATGAACGGAGAATATTTTCATATTTACCAAACAATGCTTAACTTTTGTGCATAGCAATCTATATTGTTAGACCATTATATTACTTGACCAATTACAATGACACATTAAGAACTAGTTATGACGGATTACATTTACTAATATTATTATAAATAAAAAATTGGACTTGAATCCTTATAATTAATAGCACACAATTGATGTTACAAGAAGGGCAAGGGAGGAGCTAGCTAAAAAGAAATTAGACTTGAATCCTTGTAATTAGTTTATTTTTGTTATATATAAAATATTGAATTTCCTTGACATTAGAAAAAAAACTCTTCTAATAAGTAGCAAACAAAACATAAAATACGATTAGTTAGATCACAAGTTCAAATATCAAAACCGATAATCTTCATTTTTCTCATATAAATTTTGGTTCCACCACTCCACACGGGTGCAGTATACTAATCCTAAATAAATAAATATATAATTTTACAACCAATCTAGTGGTGGCCCTATTGAATAGTAGAAAATAATGAATGTAATGGAAGGGAAGGTAGAAGTCAATGGAGAAGATACCTTGTGGCTCACCTTTTTCAGAAAAAGGGACACGAGTCTATTCATTGGGCTTGCAAGTGTTGTGAACCACCGATCATTCGTTCCTTCCTTACCTTTCCTTTCTTTCCTGTCATCAACGTAAAAGAATGCATTTTTGGCTATTTAGAGGGGCCATACATTCTCACATGGTCACTCATTATTGGTCTCTCTCCCATCATCATGGAAGATGTTTAGGTGTCCGCTTAAATGTTCGTTTGGCTTACAATTTACTTGTGTTGTGCTTTAAATGCAAAGACTATGCGATCAATAATAATGGGCGATTTATCATATACTGTGTATAATAATATAAAGATTTCAATACAGTTAACAATAATGCATAATTGATTGTATAGAAATTGTTTAAATTTAGAGGTATGGTCTTTAGATGTTCTTGTTCACGTATTGCTAGTACACGTAATTTTATTCCACAATTTATGTCGAATAAAATGCATAAACCCTCGTATAAGTTATACTTTTTTTTTTTTTTGCTTCCCATCCTAGATACCGCATTTAATCCCGACTATATCGGATTGCGCGCGTGAGCCCCCATTCGATGGGAAGCGCATCCTATCAAGGATTTTTCCATACCCAGGGCTCGAACCCGAAAATTTCTATACACTATTTAATTTTGATATTATACTTTCATGCCCCAAAACTAGAGTAACGTGACCAACGATTTAAATTTTCATCGAGTAACCAATCTAACATAAGCTACTCATCATAATATATGCATTGATTAAGAATCATAAGCCAATTTAATAACATCTTCAAACATAAAACGCAGCACCATTGGCCTAAGTATTTGAAACGGAAAAGGGCCAAATATACATACCCCTCGTTATACTTTGGGTTCAAATATACCCCTGTACTATTAAAAAAAGCGTCAAATATCTCTTGCTGGTTATCTTTGAGTTCAAATATATCTTTTCGCTATATCTTATTGGATCAAATATCCTCCCGCATTAAAAAGTTGTCAAGCGCGACGTACTGTATCTTTACGCGCGAATATATTTGATAGAGGTGGATGCCACGTGGCATTGTCCTATAACCCCCAACCCATTTTACTTTCCTTCCCACTTTCACCACTCTAAAATTTCACCATCATTGCCACCATTACTACCATATTATCCATCGATGGTGACTAAATGTGAGAGAAGGCAATAATGGACTTAAAGTGAGCCTCAAATTTTCAGATTAATATAATATTAACAAATGGTATAAATAATTTGGTTTGATCTTAGCTAATGCGTACAATTAATTACTGGTAAACAATTTTAATCCTACATTTTATCTTTGGATAATCCCCTAATTTCAGTAACCAAACTATCCCTTGAAGTTTTGATCAAATGTTTAATGTATTCTATAAAAATTATACATCGATTTAAAAATTTAACAAAAAGAGTATGAATTTTCACATAATTAATTTTGCATTTGAACTAAACCACCATAAATGCATGGGTAAAACACGAGACGACAGCACAGATCAAATGTCCATGCCACCGAGCTAAAGAGGCTTCCTTTTTTCTTCCAAAAAGAGTAATAAAAAGGGTTTTAGTAGACTCATTAGCTACTAATGCTCCCTTCCTCTTCACTCTCTGTATACACAGTACTCTGTATCCATATGTCTGTTCTCTGCTTCTCCACTACCAACTCTTCACGACAAAGAACAAATTAACCCAAAATTTGAGGTTCATTTTAAGTCCATTATTGCTCTCTCTCAGACTTTGTGTCACACCCCAACCTTGGGGAGTGTGGCGAGTTCTGGCTTGCCAAGGCCCGAGCGAACCAACCATGGCATCCAGGACATGTAATATGAATAGTAGCTAACAAGGCCGCAATATGATACTAACAAAACCAAATGTATAATCTCGCAGAAGAACCCCGACAACGACTATATATATATATAAGGCCAACAAGACTATATAGTCATGCCAATCGTACAAGGGCAAACATGACCGTACGCAAAAATATATATACAACGACGATCGGTGCAAGCCTCAAAAGAAGCAAGACAATATCAACAGATCGGGATAGGCCCCGACATACCCCCAAACTATACATATACATATGCATACGTACGATGCGTACTCACTACAACCAAAGAACTCAAGAAGTGGGTGCGACACTTAATCGCTCGATCTCGGTGTCTTGCGGAGAGCACGCCTGTAATGCCTATCGCACTGTGGGCATGAACACGAGCGCACAAAAGACGTCGGTACGAAATATGTACCGAATATGTAGGCGGTAAGCACGAAGCACAAATAATGTAAATAATATGAGAAGAGATTTACAAACAACTCCGAAACTCGTTCAAAGCCACTGAGGGCGACCATAACCACAACATAAATGTAAATGCATGCCCGTAAAATCATTCCTCACTGTGGAGGCATATATCATATCATATAACAATAATAAATCCCTCTGTGGGGTGATCTCATCATCATAACATCATCTCTACCCAACTGATCAGTGGCAATGCACAACTACGTGCCTACCCGGCCGCCTACAGCACAGCTCGATAAAGAAGAAACATGTCTAGGTGCACATATAAGTGCCTACCCGGCTGACTATAGTGCGGCTCGGTAATGAAAATAAACACACATATATATAAGTGCAATGCAAGACCAATCTCAGAAGAGATATCATGACAAGAGTCGAAGTGACCTATCGTCGTTATCCTTCGACTATCGTTATTGTCCCTACGACCTTTGGTTTCTAACTATGAGACAACCAACCAAGAAACATGAAAGTTACGGAGTACGGATTTGTTTAAAGTAGACATCATGTTCAAGCTATCAGTAACCATGATCAATATGAACATCGAAAAAAGAACGAACAAAAGAATTTTAATTCTCTTTGAGCGACGAACAAGGAAGGATGAGAATACTTAAATCTTCTTCGATGTGAGTTATTCATGAGAAAAGGGCAGATTTAATCATATTTATCAATTTGAAGTGGAGCGGTTCGAATTCGAAACAATCCAATAAACGTTCTTTCGAGTTCTAGTCATGCCGAAAGATATAAAGAAGGACCCTACGTACCTCGTTGATAGAGCTACACGCGTCTTCCGGGTCCTTGAATACCTTATGAATGACTACCTACACAAAACGAACTATTCAAGATCAAAATCAAACTCATAGCTCATGAAAATCTTCACTTATACATTTAAGCAAGCAACTCGCGGGCATAAGTTTGTAAGCCTTTTGTAGCTCAATTTTCGCAAAACGCTACAAAATTTTACTTTCCTACTCCCCCTCATCGCATTTCATCCTATCTGTACCACCATAACTCCAAGCAACATGTTAAAACTATATAAAACAGCCCAACAATCAACCCAAGTCCATAAGAGTTCATAAGAATTGCAAAAAGCTTATTCTATGGGGGTTTCTACCTAATTTCTAGGTTTAATTACCCGTAAGGCTCAAAGAGATGAAGAGAAGGTTAAATCATACCTCAAAAGTTGAATAATACTCTACAACTTAATTTATTTCAAGATGAAGCTTTCTTCCGAAAAATCGAAACAACGAGAAATCTACGATTCTATGATTGTCATGTGATTCCTTATGTTGTAATCACTTGTTTTGCCTTTGAACTTAGTTGTGATTGATGGAGAATGAATTTGGGAGAGTATAAGGGCTGTTCTAGGGCTTAATATTGATGAAAATGAGGGCCTAAAACGTTGGGGCTTCTATTTATATCACTTAAGTTGGGCCCACTGCTCTGTGGCAGTTTGCACCCTTGTACGGAAATGCGAATTTCTCTCTACTCGGATGTCGTATCGACAAACGGTTAAATGCGCTGTAAACTAGACTTGTAGACCTTCGATTTGATAGGTGGATCACCCCATAACTCCAAGTATATTGAGAGAAAAGCTCTTTCACATCTGACCCAAATTTCAGTGAAATTTACAAACGTAACTTGCGACGACCTTTGTCGACTTCCATATCACAACTCATTTGACTTCAAAACTTAACGCACGACTATCATACTATTTAACTACCTCAAAAAAAAAATACCTTCTTACCATGTTAGCAACCTTACGATACGACAACGCACGAAAACACGAGGTGTAACACTTTGTCACCATTGATGGATAATACGGTGGTAATGGTGGCAACGATGGTGAGATTTTAGTGGTGGAAGTGGGAAGGAGTAAAATGGGTTAGGGGTGATGAGGTGACAATGCCACGTGGCATCCACCTCATTAAATATCACTGCCACATAAGATATGATATCCACCTTAGACAATTTTAATGGAGGAGGGGTATATTTGATCCAATAATATAACAGCAGGGGTATTTTTAAACTCAAAGTATAACGAGGGGTATATTTGGCTCTTTTCTAATAGTACAGGGGTATATTTGGCCCTTTTCCGTATTTGAAATAGCACAAGTGTCATCTATCCAAAATAGTCATATTCAAATGCGACACTTCAAAAACGTTTTTTTGCACAGATTGTCCTTCAAAGGCGTTGGTCTTTAATTTTTACCCCTCAAATTACTGGTCTTTAATTTTTGTCTGTGGTCTAAATACCCTGAGGTTATAGGTTCGAACTTCGGCTCAGTCAAAAAAAAAAAATTGCAAGGCAGAGTTCCGTAGGAAAATTAGGCCTATTCGGCCAAAAGTTAGGCCTTAAGGCAGAGGTTTGCAAAATTCCAGCTGAGTAAAAAAAAAAAAATTGCCTTAAGGTAGAGTTTGCCTTATTCCTTGAAGGAAAAACTCTTCCTTAAGGTAAAGTTTGCAGGCAAAATTCTACTTTAAGGTAAAGTTTGAAACTCTGTCTTGCGAATTTTTTTTTAAATTTTTGACTAAGCGGAAGTTCGAACCCGGAATCTAAGAGTTTTAGGCGAAGCACAAAAATAAAAAAAAATTAATTTGATGAGCAAAAATTGAAGACCACCCCGAAATAAGGCCATTCCTGCGAATTGCCCACTTCAAAATGGATCACACACAAACATAAACTAAGCCCACAACATATATGGACCTTTTATGACATGACGAATGAAATGAATGCATTTTTTTGTGCGGATTGCTCTTCAAAAGCACTGGTCTTTAATTTTTGCCCATTAAATTGGTGGTCTTTAATTGTTGTCCTTCGCCTAATACCTGAGGTTTTGGGTTCGAACCCCAGCTCAACAAAATAAAATAAAAAAATCACAAGGCAGAGGTTTGTAGCAAAGTTAGGCCTTAAGGCAAACTTTTATCAAAAATTAGGCTTTAAGGCAAATCTCTGCCTTAAGGCCTAACTTTTGCCCAAAATTAGGCCTATTCGGGCAAAATTTAGGCCTTAAGGCAGAGGTTTGTAAAATTTAAACTAAGTTAAAAAAAAAATTGCCTTACGGCAGAGTTTGAAACTCTGCCTAAGGTACTCTTCCTTGCGAATCCAAACTCTACCTTACAAGTTTTTTTAAAAAAAATATTGACTGAGCGGGAATTCGAACCCGAAATCAAAGAATTTTTAAGGAAGGCCAAAAAGTAAAGACCACTAATTTGAGGGACAAAAGTTAAAGACCAATGACTTTGAAGGACAATCGTGCAAATGACCCAAATGAATGTACAAGACAATGCCCAAATGAATGACAAGACAAACCCAAAAATTAAGTAATATATACCGGGTCATTGGCACAAATGCTCCTATGTCAGGGTAGGGTCTTTAATTGTTGTCCCTCAAATTTGTGGTCTTTCATTTTTGCATTCCAGCTTTTTTGGCGCGACATAATTTAAATTCGGAAGGCATAATTTACGTTTAATTTCGACATATGTATCTAACAGATAGACAAATTATGTCGGAAAAGGCAAAATTTTCAACACTCAACATACTTTGAAAAGCGACATAATTTTTTATTTCGCTCGGTTTAGTTTACGTTTAATTAACTTCGGCATATGTATCATAACATTCACACAAATTATGTCGGAGAAGGCAAAACTTTCAACACTCAACATAATCTAAAAGATCCTACAAAACATATGCCGCATAACTTAATTCCTATAGAATTTATGCTGAGCGTGATAAAAGTTTAGTTTATAAAGATAAAAATGTTACACAAATTATGCCTTGCGAAGTAAGTCTAAATATTTTTATTCAATAAGTAGCAAGGGCAAAAATTAAAGACCACAGATATGATGGACAAAAGTTAAAGACCAGTCTGTTTGAAGGGCAATTTGTGCAAAAAATTCATATACTCTCACCGTCCATTTTTACTTGTCTTGTATATAAAAAATAGATATCCACTTTTACTTGTCCAGTTTGGAAAATTACGAGATAATTTACCATTTCATACATATTTTACCCTTATTATTAATTATTGAGTTGAAAACTTTAAGCAATTATTAGTGTTTGCATAACTTTTAAAGTATGTTTGATTGATTTTCAATGATTATATGACTTATTAATAATTAGGAGTGATTTAGTAAAATTTTTATTTTATTTATGGCTTCTCAAAGGGTGTGCCAAGTTAATACTCAAAGGAGTATGTGACAAGTAAAAATGAACTGAAGGAGTATATGACGAGTCTGTAACTTTTTTAACTCAAAAAGTGTCAAAAGGCACCAAAATAATCCAGTAAAAAAAAAAAAGTAACCAAACTACCTTTTGCCCACTAAATTAGTGCGCAATAGGACCAAACTGCAAATTTACAGTTAAGTTCTATTGCGCACTAAATTAGTGCTCAATAGAGGTGGTTTTTTTTTTTTTTTTTTTTTTTTTTGAAGTTCTCAAATTCACGTTTTTTCTATACTTTGACCAAAGATTAGTTATGTTTCAAAACTTCGAAATATCAATAAAATCCGAAATATCAATATTTTATATAAAACTTGATATCTTTTTTTGCAGACAACAATGTCGACTCATTTCATCAAGTATACCTAAACGTTTCAAAACTTCGAAAGATTAGTTATGTTTCAAAACTTCGAAATATCAATAAACTCCGAAATATCAATATTTTATATAAAACTTGATATCTTTTTTTGCAGACAACAATGTCGACTCATTTCATCAAGTATACCTAAACGTTTGGATCGTCGTTTTAGGAGTTGTAAAGTACCCCGAAGTAAGTTTTGTTTGATTGAATCTTGTTATCTTTAGGTTTAAGTGATTTATTTTTTAAGGTTTTGATTTAAGTGTCTTATTATTTAGTCAAGACAGTACTTTATTTCGAATATACAAATAAAAATATTATATTTAAAAATAATTCATCAAATACGAGAGGTTCAAAATAATTCAAAAATACAAAAACAAAATAATACCAAAATATTTAAAATAATATTTTTAAATATTTATCATGTCCCTCCACCAAGGTTCGATCGCTAGTGGTTGAGGTAAAAAGGTAGTCAAATAGCTAGACCACCAAGCCAAGTTGACATTTAAGAAATATATAGACACTTTTTAATTTTTATAGTGTTCACTAATGCTATTTATCTTGTTTTCTCAAATTGAATTTCCAACATTGAAATTGACATTCTGTAACGACCCGTTTGATCGTTTTGGAGCCTTTTCCCTAAATTATCCTTCTCGTAACTTGGAAATGATATTTTTGACTTGCGGGGATAGGTGGGATGGTTATATAATTGACGGGTAAATTTTAGAATTTATCTATTTAATGTGTGTGAATAGTTTATTCATAAGAATTTTATTTGCAATTATATAAGGTATAAGTTGGTGAATAATGTAATTTACGAAGTGGGTCAATTTTTACCTTGTACATATTGGTTGAGTAAAAAGATTATTTTGCACAATTATTTTAATTGGTGGTTAATGGGCTAAGCCCATAATTAATTTAATACCCTATGTTATATGGTCATGTACAAGGATGGATTAACGTTAATAGGGTTTGCACTTTTTAATCGTAACAATAGAAAAATCCTACTTTGCATTTTCGGCAAAGTGAAGAGCAACTAATTTGACTCAGGTAAGAGCTTGCTATTTTTTTATTTTTTTTTTGATTCATTAATTTCTAGGAAACATATCCCTTGGCATTATTTATTGTAGTATTATTTGGTGGAAAGGCACTTAAGTCCTAACTTCTTTTCCACTTTCTGTTGGTGTTTAGCATCTTGAAGCTAGGATACAAACTTAGTGGATCAATCATGGTAATAACTAAATGATTTGAGGCTAATGCCAATGTAATGGTGGGTTAATCATTGGGAAATAATGATGACATAGATTTTAGGTTAATGACCACCAATCACGTTCGGTGCTAGATAGAAGTCCACTATTCATGAACAAATTGTAGGTTGAGGCTAGCTAGAAGTCCCTTTGTCCTTGAGTGCTAGATAGAGTTCCACTGTTCATATTTGGCTTTTGGTTATGAGAATTTTCTTATGTTAATCATGATGCAAATTTCAATTTTAATATATAATGGGCATATGTAATTGGAAGTTAGGTGTACTGGATTATATGAACACCTTTAAATTTATGGTATTTGAGTGTCGGAAGGTGAGATGTTAATCCTAGGTTAAGATTTTGGGATAATTGAAGGTTTTGAGCCCTAGTCTTACGAAATGAGAATTAATGACTTGAGAGTCCATTTATGGATGCAATTGACTAATTTTCTAGTTATATTACCCTTAGGTTATCGGTGAAATGATTTTTCAATAAAATTCCAATTTAGCCATTGTGGGCCCGGGTTCTCTTTTAAAGGTTGTTTTTTTTTTCCCGATTCGAATCGTATTGTGGCAATATGGGTATCATTAGCTTCCTAATCTAATGTAGATTAATTAATTAATAGACTTTGATCGTTTGGAAGCTATTCGGAGGGGAAAGGCTCAAGTGGATCGGTTGTGGCGCCGCTCGGCATTGAGGTAGGTTACGGCTTACTTTATGTCTAGACTCCGGTTAGCGAAACGTATGTAGATAGTAGTGATTGATGGGGAAAGCATGATAGGTCTTCGAGGCATGGTGTGGAGGTGAATTCCATCTAGGTTGGTATTGTTGTTTGTTATGTGGGTTTGTCGCCATTATTGCGATATTGTTATGTGGGCTTGTCACCATGGTTGTGATTTCATGTACTTGATATAATTCTCTCTCTCTTCTCTCTCTCTCTCTCTCTCTCTCTCTCTCTCTCTCTCTCTCTCTCTCGTTATCTCACTTGTCATATGGAAGAGGAAGCTTATTACTGAGAAATTGAATATTGAATTGCATTTCATAGTATGAATCTGTGGAACCTATGATTGCGGTGATTATTGAGGTTGATTTCATGCGAGGCATGCATCCTATATTCTATGTATTATTTGATGTAATTATCACCTAGTTGTATCTCTGTCACATACTAGCTCACTCATCTTATGAAAGAGAAGAGTAATATTGATGATTGAACAATGGACAATAATATGACTTGTACTTGTTTATTGCATATTGGTGATATAGTTGAGACTGATATCATGCATGAAATGCTTCCATATTACTCTTATGTTGTCCTGATGGTGAGGAGAGTGATTGAGAGACTCGACTTTCGGAGATTGAGGTCTTTGCCGGAGATTGAGTGTGATTGAGAGACTTCGAGGTCTTTGCCGGAGATTGAGAGTAATTAATAGCCTCCGAAGTTTCTGCCGGAGAGCACGAGTGGTACATGGACTTCGTGGGTCCCTCATGGGTCATGATTATGAGGCATTGCCATAGCATGTGTGTACGAGAATGGAGCATGAGAGGTGACTCTTTGCATTGCATAACATTTACATAGCACGACATTGCATTGCATAGCACTCCATTTGAATTGCTATTCATGTCATTGCATGGCACATTCTCTGATTGATTCTTGATTTGTGAATTATTGAGTTGTTGTTTGTAAGTATTTATTTTAGAGGCTTGATGGACTCGAGGTTTAGAGATTTCCCCCTAGGCTTATAACCTGAGATATTGAAATCCCTTGTGACTATCGTTACTGCAAGACTTTCATATGTGCTAGAGTTGTGATTGTGTTTGATTACTTATCTGTTTACTTGTTAGTTGCTTCTTGTTTATATGCGTGAACTAACCATTGTCGGCCTATGATACCTACGAGCCTTGTGTTGTGCTTATACTACTCTTGCTACACTCCTTGTGGAGTGTAGAGTTATTTTCAGGTGATGTTCGGAGTCTCACGACCGTTTCGAGGCATTCGTCAAAGGCGTTTGGGTGAGCTATTTGAGATCTTGCAACCCAGAGTCTCTCCTTAGATTTCTGTTGTTCTCTATCCTTAAACAAAAGTCGTATCCAGTTTAGTCGTTATCTACTTCAAATTGTAAACTTTTTAGAAGCTCTTGTACAAGTCTAGACCAGGTTTTGGGAATTTCTTATAATAAAAGTATTTCTTCCGCATTGGTTTAATATTTAAAATGTAGAGTGTGTTTACATGTTGTTATTCCGCATGTTGTGTCAAATTAAGGGTTCGCCCACCAGGGAGGGTTAGTGTGGGTGCCCGCATGATCCATGATTTGGGTCGTGACAAATTGGTATCAGAGCTCTAGGTTCACCGATCTCACGAGTACAAGAGCAATGTCTAGTAGAGTCTTGAGGAATGGTACGTAGACGTCCGTACCCATCCTCGAGAGGCTATAGGGCATTTAGGAAACTTTTATTCTTTCATTCTTTTCGTGCTAGTTCATTCAAATTGGTATCTAGTCGATCCAAATTGGTATCTGAATTGCCCTTTCTTATTCTCACATGAATGGTGGGAACTTGTCCTTAAATTCTTACGCAAGCGGTCGATATGACGTGGCGCGGTACGGTGCGAGATGTGTTATTCTGATATGTACGCGTGACCAAGTTTAGCTTTCAGCTATGAGTTAGACTCTTAGGTTCGGTATGAGGAGGTGGTATGATGATTCAGAGGAGTTCATGACCTCTATGTCTTCAGCGGTGAGTTGCTCAAAAGTCGAGGGAGTAATATTATTGTTTCACAAGAATGTTTTGCATGAGATGTGATTTGTATTGGTAAGTTTTAGCGTCGTCAAGTTTATTGTGATGATTTGTGGCACAAGTGTATCAGTGGCAAGTCAACAATTCAATAACGGTAAAGTATTGATATCAACATCAGGAAACAAGTGTAGCTTAGGGAGGATCGTCGGATTCGACAAGAGGATAATGACCGTGTTAAGGTATTGAGAAAGGAGTTGAGGATAAGGATAGGAAAGGCGAGTTTTGTGGTAAAATGTAATGATGTAAGATTTCTTAGGATATATTGATAAGAGTACTTTTTGTCTTATGGGACAGAGGCGTAAGGAAGAGGACCTGGATAGATCAATCTCCGCTATAGGAAGGGAACAATTGGTATCTGACATACTCGTCAGGATAAGGTTGCAAGATGCACGAGAGTGGATTTCATATTCGGTTGTGAAAAGTTAAGTTGGGCTTCGACATGACAAAATGGTAGTGGTGGATTAAGAACTAGTGGTTTGTGGGTTTCTTCAGGAAAATGGCTATCGGTTCTAGATCAGAAGGAAAGGTTACATGTAACTAGGGGGAACTTAAGGTATTGGGCAGCTGTGCTCCTAGTCCTACAGTGAGGGGTGTGTTCGCAGGGTCATTGTGTTTAGAGGATTGGTAAGATTATCGTTTTCTGACCAAAAGCTTGTTGATTTGTGAGTATTTTGCAGTTGTTTAATGTAGAGTGGATGTAAGGAATCATGAATGAGTCAGTATGTTCAACTACGTCATAGTCTAATAGGACCAGTGATTGATTTATAGGAATGACTCGAGCTCTGGACAAGTGTGGAATTCTAAGGAATTACTGAGTGTTGCCTCTAGTTCTTGGATAAGATTTGTATCCATGGTATATAAAGGTCAATACTTGAGAAGTTCTACAATTATTGGTATAATGATTTTTTGGAGTTGACTGAAGGACAGGAATAATCGCATGATTTGATTAGAGGAGTTCTAGTTCGGAAATTAAGGATCACCCTACGGATTATGCATTGGTTCAGTGGTGGTTTGGCATATTGCTTTGACAATGATTGTTCTTGTTGGGATAACCAGGGTTGGTCGGTAATTCCTAGTGGGAAGACTTCTTGAAGAATGGTTTGTGTGCTACGTCGGATTTAGAGTGGTTCTCAGTTTGAAGTTCGAGTGAGGCAAAGGAAACTCTTGGTTGTTGAGTGAGCGGCATAATACTATCTCCAAGGTTGAATCGGCTATTTGGCAGGACTTGTGATTTTACGGTATATTTTTGAGTGGGTTCGAGTGATGGTCGGTCGGTGGCGGTGAATGTGATATGAATGGAACTAGAGGAATTGAAGAATTAAGATAAAGGTATAGTTGATCGAGAATCGGAAGGAACGAAGTAGAGTTTGGGAAAAAGAAAGGATTCGGATTCAAAGTAAAGGTATTACTTAGGTCAGGTATGGATTGTGCTGTTGTTGTCTTGCATCTTCCAGAGGAGGTGTGATTGTTAAGTACGCTTAAAGAAGGAAGTCCACAATAATGGACTAAGTGTTGTGACAAAGTTTCGTAAGGTTTCGCGATTAGTGACTTATGAGAAACAAATTTCAGGTGACCGACGTGTTAAGATTTATGGGAAGTGGCTTGTTTTGTACCAAGATGGGTAATTCCATAGCGCTCTTCAATGGGTAAGCTAGAGTGGTCTAACGGGAAGGAACTTTTGGGAATCTCTATAATTTGAAGGATAGAGTTATATTTTTGAGATTAGACCGTATTCGTGGTAGTGGATTATGTTGTAGGTATTACAGACTAGATAGCTTGGGTGAGCATTTTGGGTATTAAGGACTGGAAAGTAGTTGTACGAGGATTAGTGCCGTGATTGCAAGATTTGACAGTTTCAAAATTATTAAGGGCATGTGAAGATGTTATAACGGGAGATTCGACGGTTAAAAGTGTAGTAAATGAGGCCGCATGTTTTGCGTTGAAGTGATCAAAGTTGTTAGCGAGTCAAGAGGGAGCACGAGGAGAATTTGATATTTTTAGAGTTCATGGGATTCGGTCAAATTTGCGTATTGGGTGAAGGTTGAAAAACATGAAGATTGCAATCCTAAGGTATAGTTTTTTGCTATTAAGTTGACGACTTGGATAGAATTTAGCTTTTGGAGTCGAGGGTAACGGACGTGATTGACTATGCATGAGAAAAGGATTAGAATTGGTCTCCACAGATGTGTGATAGGACTGTAATTGGTTTCGAAAAGTTGGAGTCAGTTCGGGTGACTATTGGTGATATTCAGGGGTTTGTGCATTCATTCCGGGTCAGAATTATTCGATTAGAGCCTGGTGGACTATGTTTATATTTCCAGAAGGGCTTAAGGATTTTCTAGTAAATCACCTTCAAGGATCAAATGGTTTCAGTTCAGAATTGAGGTATGACAGGTTTATTGATCTTTATCGGGGTTTGCAAGTGGACTTGATGATATTTTACCGAGGACAACTATTTGGGACAGTTATAATGGGCTACGTCGGTACTTAATAATGATTTGAGGAGGTACAAATGGTTATAGGAAGTCTTTAGAGTGATTGGATGGGTTCCTACAGATTTGGCTCGGCGAGGTAATCAGTGGGTATGCTTCTGTATGGTGAATTGAGGATTTGAAAAGGCTGGTCGATGAGTTTTAGCTAAGTGGGTTCAACACCGGGTTACGGAACTAACAGACTTGGAACTAGTGCAATCGGCTACGGATAAGATCAGTTTTGATGGAATTGCTTAGAGTTTTCTCAGATAAAGCAAGGGCTTTTCAGGCAAAAGGAAATCGTGATCGGACTTGTGGCGTGTGTCTATGTCTTTCTAAGGAATATTGGTGCGAAAATGGCTTTAGAAGGTGTGAAAGAAAGGTTAATGAGATCAGAATATTTTACTAGTTCAGAGTAGACTATGGTTGTGGTTATATCTAAAGGATTGTGGTGATTAGAGTGATAATTGGGGAATCAATTAATTGCGTATAGAGGTGGGGTTATATCAAATCAGAGAATTCAAGTAGAGACAGTTCTTATATTCGGGGATCAGTCGTGAAAGAAATTTCGAGTATGAAGAATATAAAAAAATTGGGTCTTTGAGCTAAGTGAAAGAAAGTTTTGACTGATAAGGCGAACGAACAGTGCTATCGGCACATTTCTTGCCTGTGAAGGCTTCCTTGTGGTTATAATGAAGATTTTGAGGTTACCGTCGTCTTTCGTACTCTCTTTCGTCGTTCGAGGACGAACGATTGTTTAATTGGTATCTGATGTAACGACCCGTTTGATCGTTTTGGCGTTTTGGAGTCTTTTCCCCAAATTATCCTTCTCGTAACTTGGAAATGATATTCTTGACTTGCGGGGATAGGTGGGATGGTTATATAATTGACGGGTAAATTTTAGAATTTATCTATTTAATGTGTGTGAATAGTTTATTGATAGGAATTTTATTTGCAATTATATAAGGTATAAGTTAGTGAATAATGTAATTTACTAAGTGGGTCAATTTTTACCTTGTACATATTGGTTGAGTAAAAAGATTATTTAGCACAATTATTTTAATTGGTGGTTAATGGGCCAAGCTCATAATTAATTTAATACCCTATGTTATATGGTCATGTACAAGGATGGATTAACGTTAATAGGGTTTGCACTTTTTAATCGTAACAATAGAAAAATCCTACTTTGCATTTTCGGCAAAGTGAAGGGGGCGACTAACTTGACTCAGGTAAGAGCTTGCTATTTTTTTTTTTTTTTTTTTTTTTGATTCATTAATTTCTAGGAAACATATCCCTTGGCATTATTTATTATGTATTATTTGGTGGAAAGGCACTTAAGTCCTAACTTCTTTTCCACATTTTACGTTGGTGTTTAGCATATGAAGCTAGGATACAAACTTAGTGGATCAATCATGGTAATAACTAAATGATTTGAGGCTAATGCCAATGTAATGGTGGGTTAATCATTGGGAAATAATGATGACATGGATGCTAGGTTAATGAACCGAGACGTTTCTCGGTGCTAGATAGAAGTCCACTATTCATATTTGGCACACGTAGGTTGAGTGCTAGCTAGAAGTCCAATTTGATTTGAGTGCTAGATAGATTCTTAATTTCATATTTGGCTTTTGGTTATGAGAATTTTCTTATGTTAATCATGATGCAAATTTCAATTTTAATATATAATGGGCATATGTAATTGGAAGTTAGGTGTACTGGATTATATGAACACCTTTAAATTTATGGTATTTGAGTGTCGGAAGGTGAGATGTTAATCCTAGGTTAAGATTTTGGGATAATTGAAGGTTTCGAGCCGTAGTATTACGAAATGAGAATTAATGACTTGAGAGTTCATTTATGGATGCAATTGACTAATTTTCTGGTTATATTACCCTTAGGTTATCGGTGAAATGATTTTTCAATAAAATTCCAATTTAGCCATTGATCATTTGCGGGTTCTCTTTTAAAGGTTGTCTTTTTTTTTTTTCGATTCGAATCGTATTGTGGCAATATTGGTATCATTAGCTTCCTAATCTAATGTAGATTAATTAATTAATAGACTTTGATCGTTTGGAAGCTATTCGGAGGGGAAAGGCTCAAGTGGATCAGTTTGTGGCGCCTGCTCGGCATTGAGGTAGGTTACGGCTTACTTTATGTCTAGACTCCGGTTAGCGAAACGTATGTAGATAGTAGTGATTGATGGGGAAAGCATGATAGGTCTTCAGGCATGGTGTGGAGGTGAATTCCATCTAGGTTGGTATTGTCAGCTGTTATGTGGGCTTGTCGCCATTATTGCGATATTGTTATGTGGGCTTGTCACCATGGTTGTGATTTCATGTACTTGATATAATTCTCTCTCTCTCTCTCTCTCTCTCTCTCTCTCTCTCTCTCTCTCTCTCTCTCTCTCTCTCGTTATCTCACTTGTCATATAGAAGAGGAAGGCTATTCGAGAAATTGAATATTGAATTGCATTTCATAGTATGAATCTATGGAACCTATGATTGCGGTGATTATTGAGGTTGATTTCACGCGAGGCATGCATCCTATATTCTATGTATTATTTGATGTAATTATCACCTAGTTGTATCTCTACGTCACATACTAGCTCACTCATCTTATGAAAGGGAAGGTAATATTGATGATTAAACCATGGACAATAATATGACTTGTACTTGTTTATTGCATATTGGTGATATAGTTGAGACTGATATCATGCATGACATGCTTCCATATTACTCTTATGTTGTCCTGATGGTGAGGAGAGTGATTGAGAGACTCCGAGGTCTTTGCCGGAGATTGAGTGTGATTGAGAGACTCCGAGGTCTTTGCCGGAGATTGAGAGTAATTGATAGCCTCCGAAGTTTCTGCCGGAAAGCACGAGTGGTACATGGACTTCGTGGGTCCCCCATGGGTCATGACTATGAGGCATTGCCATAGCATGTGTGTACGAGAATGGAGCATGAGAGGTGACTACTGCATTGCATAACATTTACATAGCACGACATTGCATTGCATAGCACTCCATTTGAATTGCTATTCATGTCATTGCATGGCACATTCTCTGATTGATTCTTGATTTGTGAATTATTGAGTTGTTGTTTGTAAGTATTTATTTTAGAGGCTTGATGGACTCGAGGTTTAGAGATTTCCCCCTAGGCTTATAACCTGAGATATTGAAACCCCTTGTGACTATCGTTACTGCAAGACTTTCATATGTGCTAGAGTTGTGATTGTGTTTGATTACTTATCTGCTTACTTGTTAGTTGCTTCTTGTTTATATGCGTGAACTAACCATTGTCGGCCTATGATACCTACGAGCCTTGTGTTGTGCTCATACTACTCTTGCTACACTCCTTGTGGAGTGTAGAGTTATTTTCAGGTGATGTTCGGAGTCTCACGACCGTTTCGAGGCATTCGTCAAAGGCGTTTGGGTGAGCTATTTGAGATCTTGCAACCCAGAGTCTCTCCTTAGATTTCTGTTGTTCTCTATCCTTAAACAGAAGTCGTATCCAGTTTGAGTCTGTTATCTACTTCAAATTGTAAACTTTTTAGAAGCTCTTGTACAAGTCTAGACCAGGTTTTGGGAATTTCTTATAATAAAAGTATTTCTTCCGCATTGGCTTAATATTTAAACTGCTAGAGTGTGTTTACATGTTGTTATTCCGCATGTTGTATCAAATTAAGGTAGTTACCTGAAGGGTTCGCCCACCAGGGAGGGTTAGTGTGGGTGCCCGCATGATCCATGATTTGGGTCGTGGCACATTCAAAACTTCATCACCACGGGATTTCCAACTTGAAATCTACTTTTTACCAGAGAAGAATGAAGATTGCGCACTAATTTTGGGGAAAATTCAAATTGAATGAGATAATGGGCGTTTTTTGGAAAATCGGCCCGACCAAATCGCTTTGCGGCGTTTGACCGGCTAGATCTCGAAAAAATACCCAAAAAAATAAATCGCGTAAAACAGACAACCGAGCACAAAGTTATGACCGTTTAAAGTTTCATTAATTTACAACTAGTTTTTCTCCCTCTACTCGTTAAAATAAAATTGTCTTGACTAAAAAAAATAAAAATAAAAAGTTGAAACTTAATAAGATAAAACACTTATAAAGTAAAACACTTAAACCTAACGATAACAAGTTACCAAATAAAACTTACTTCGGGGCACTTTACAACCCTTAAAACGACGAACCAAACGCTTAAGCCTACATTATTGTTCGCAGAAAAAGATATCAGATAAAATATTGATATTCTAGAAATCCCGTGGTAATGAAGTTTTGAATGTCAATTTTAATGTTCGAAATTCAATTTGAGAAAACAAGATAAATAGCATTAGTGAACACTATAAAACATAAAAAGTGTCTATATATTGCTTAAACCTAAAGATAACAAGATTCAATCAAACAAAACTTACTTCGGGACACTTTACAACCCCTAAAACGATGATCCAAACGTTTAGGTATTCTTGATGTAATGAGACGACATTGCTGTCCGCAAAAAAAGATATCAAGTTCTATATAAACTATTGATATTTTAGAGTTTTGAAACATGACTAATCTTTGGTCAAAGTATGAAAAACACAGGAATTTGAGAACTTTAAAATTGTGGAAAAAAAAAAGAGCCTCTATTGCGCACTAATTTAGTGCGCAATAGAACTTAACTGTAAATTTATAGTTTGGTCCTATTGCACACTAATTTAGTGCGCAAAAGGTAATTTGGTTACTTTTTTTTTACTGAGTTATTTTGGTGCCTTTCAGTGCCGACCCAAGGGGGAAGCAGCTAAAGCAATTTGCTTTAGGTCCTCCCCAAATTAAGGGCCCCAAATTTTCGTTAGTATATAATATTATATTTACATTATAGAATCAGTATCATTATTATGAAAAGAGCTAGATTTATGCTTGTTTTTGGGGAATGTCATAGCTTATTTAGAAGCAAATAATGTTATTTAGACAATTACTCCCCTAGTCTCAATTATGTGGCATTTTTTGCTTTTTCGAAAGTCAAATTTGACTAATCTTTGAAGCTAAATTGGATTATATCAACTTAATATTTTAAATTAAAAGTTCAAAAACTATACAATAAACACTATAAGTTGCATTTCTTCTCATGTCAATATGATGAAGGAAAAAATTCAAAATGTTGGTCAAAATTTATACAGTTTTGAATCTCGATAAGCGAAAAATACCCAATAAATTAAGATGCCCAATTAATTAAATTTCGTAATAAACATGCAAAATGCAATTTACTTAATGACATTATTGATAATAAAAAGACAAACAAAGTCTCTAATAGTATTTTTAAAGTTGATTATTTCTTATAAACATCTGTGCATCAAGCCATTACTTCGATTCAAAATAGACTTAGAACTATTCAAAATGTATAAAATTATCTTTAACATCTACTTAGTTGTACAAAATTGAGATTATTAGATGAAGAGAACCAATTGATAAAAACATTATCTTAACCATAGATGTTTCTGATATATATTATCCAAACCTTGATAAATAGAGTTACCAGATATCTTCGATGGTGGAAACTAACATGTCGTCGAATGCATGGTCAAGACATATACATGAAGGTCCCTTACACAATCGTTACAAAATAAAAAGGTAAGAAATCAATATATATATTGTAACCAACAAATTTTCGGGGTCTTAGAAAAATATAAATAATCAAGACAGGAAAATTGAGTAACAAAATGTAGTTTCAATTTTAATATATAATGGGCATATGTAATTGGAAGTTAGGTGTACTGGATTATATGAACACCTTTAAATTTATGGTATTTGAGTGTCGGAAGGTGAGATGTTAATCCTAGGTTAAGATTTTGGGATAATTGAAGGTTTTGAGCCCTAGTCTTACGAAAATGAGAATTAATGACTTGAGAGTTCATTTATGGATGCAATTGACTAATTTTCTGGTTATATTACCCTTAGGTTATCGGTGAAATGATTTTTCAATAAAATTCCAATTTAGCCATTGTGGGCCCGGGTTCTCTTTTAAAGGTTTTTTTTTTTTTCCGATTCGAATCGTATTGTGGCAATATGGGTATCATTAGCTTCCTAATCTAATGTAGATTAATTAATTAATAGACTTTGATCGTTTGGAAGCTATTCGGAGGGGAAAGGCTCAAGTGGATCGATCAGTTTGTGGCGCCTGCTCGGCATTGAGGTAGGTTACGGCTTACTTTATGTCTAGACTCCGGTTAGCGAAACGTATGTAGATAGTAGTGATTGACGGGGAAAGCATGATAGGTCTTCAGGCATGGTGTGGAGGTGAATTCCATCTAGGTTGGTATTGTCAGCTGTTATGTGGGTTTGTCGCCATTATTGCGATATTGTTATGTGGGCTTGTCACCATGGTTGTGATTTCATGTACTTGATATAATTCTCTCTCTCTCTCTCTCTCTCTCTCTCTCTCTCTCTCTCTCTCTCTCTCTCTCTCTCGTTATCTCACTTGTCATATAGAAGAGGAAGGCTATTACTGAGAAATTGAATATTGAATTGCATTTCATAGTATGAATCTATGGAACCTATGATTGCGGTGATTATTGAGGTTGATTTCACGCGAGGCATGCATCCTATATTCTATGTATTATTTGATGTAATTATCACCTAGTTGTATCTCTGTCACATACTAGCTCACTCATCTTATGAAAGAGAAGGGTAATATTGATGATTGAACAATGGACAATAATATGATTTGTACTTGTTTATTGCATATTGGTGATATAGTTGAGACTGATAGCATGCATGAAATGCTTCCATATTACTCTTATGTTGTCCTGATGGTGAGGAGAGTGATTGAGAGACTCCGAGGTCTTTGCCGGAGATTGAGTGTGATTGAGAGACTTCGAGGTCTTCGCCGGAGACTGGTAGTAATTAATAGCCTCCGAAGTTTCTGCCGGGAGAG
>NC_081344.1:28917587-28980403 GCF_029784015.1 Lycium ferocissimum
AATATTTAAAAATGTGAAAAAATGCGGTCAAAATGAGCCATAATTCATACGTCATTTTTAATTAACAATTTTTTCGAGTTAGATGAAGCTAGATATGTATCTTCTTTTCAAACCACATTTGTGAAAGTAAATACCTCGTAATTTCTTGTAATTGTTAATTTTTATGAAAATAATAATTAAACGTCAATTTTGCAATTTTCTCAGAATTTTTTAATTTTTTAAGGGCATCCTTACTCCTTCTTGGACTCGAAAAATTTGAAAATTAAAATACGCGTTTTATGTGATTAAAATTAGGTGTCAACAATCTACATATAAAATTATTCATACTTTTGTTAGGCGCATCGTCATATGCTTGTCTTAAGCCTTCAAAGTAAATCCCCTTAGAATCTGTTGAAATTCGGGCAGCATCTCCCCTGTATTATTTACTTCCTCTAAATTCCAAAACAACTCCCAAACATCATTAACAACATCAATCATAACTTAATCAAGATACTACATGACAAACGTATACAAATCAGTTCGAAACTTTCTTCGAAAATCAGTCCATTAGCCAACAACATCAACATATCTATCTACGACCTTTATGCCATGTTTTCCCTTACTTTAAACCATTAAAATCTTCAAAAGAAATGACTTAATATCAAACTCAAGATGAAAAACATACCTTATATCTTGAAGAACTTCACCTCACACAATTCACCTTAAAGCTTATCCACCACAACTTCAATTAGAAGTACAAACAAGCTCCTTCCATGAACTAGTTAAGGATTTTATGGCTTGATCTTCTCTTGATTTGATTTGGAATGTTTTGGAGTGTTGGAGAGAGCTCATAGGGTCTAAAAGGTTCGGTTTTGGTGAAAATCCCCAAAGTCGTGGCCCTTCTTTGATTCATCGAGATTTATTGTTAATCCTACAAACCCAAGCTTATTTGATGTAGGAACTCCTAAATTTGCTATATCTTGGTCTAAGAATATTGGATGAATGTTACGTGAGCTTCTAGAGAAGTGTAGAGATGAGAAATGGTGAAAAATGAGGTGATTTAGGTAACTTAAGGGGGTATATATAGTAGTCCAATTCATTTTGGGCCGATGGGCCGAAATTGATGGGCCTTTTTAAGTGGCTTCTAGAATTTCCGCGTAGGTTCGCGTGCTTCTGGAAATCCATTTCAAAATGCCCATAACTCCCTACTTCGATGTCATATTTATGAACGGTTTATTGGGTTGGAAACTACACTCAACGAACTTCATTTTAGGCTCTTAAAACACCTCAAAACTCCTAACATACTAGGAGATATACCTCTCTGAAGTTGACCCAAATTTTCTATCCAAAAGTTTGCCAAATTTTCGACAAACTTATTTTCTTTGATTTGCTTGATCGCGGAATCTTCCAAAACTTTCCATATATGATATTTATTATTAATTATACTTGATAACGGTCATGTCCTTTGGTTCCAAGGTTGTCCTTCCCGGTTACGACTTACGAGATCATAACTCATCCTGTACTTCATTGTTATGTACTTTCCATGGCTTGTACCTTTCAAAACTTCACGGGACATCTCTGATACTGTATTAATACGGTGAAATACGTGGCGTGCTCATGCTCTTAAAGTGCGAGGTGTAACATCCTTCCCCCCTTAGAAACATTCGTCATCGAATGTTGTAGCTTGCGAGCTTACAACGCTATCATTGATTTCTTGAAATGGTTATCCTCCTTTTGACCTTGATCTTCATACTCTTATAATATGAGCTCATCGATCTTCTTTCATGTTCCCCTAAGTCTCTGTCGAACTCATCCATTAGCTTTATATCCTCATGTCCTCATGTATATAACCAGTGGTCAACTGATATCCAGCTATCTCTTGTTCTCATTAAGGTGGTCTTGGCTCATGATTGCTATGGCTCTCCCCCGATCTTGCGTGTATTCTTAATTATTGTATCCTTTTTTTACTTGCTCTTTATTTCTCTAATAGTGGACAAACTCTCTTGTTCAGATATGACACCTTTCCTTGCTTGCTTCTCTGGTGCTATTTTAGATTATCCCTTTTTTGTACTAGTCGACCTTCTATAGATACCATATCATCTCCTTTTAATTCCTTGGTCGGACCCCCTAATTCCTTACAATATCATCATGTTCATATTTTAACTTTTCCTCCAATTTCCTCTTCTCAATTTTAACATAATTACAAAATAAACTCATGAACATGGAACTAAGATAAAATGCTACTTAATCATAGTTTCCTTTCAATATGAGTATGCTTCCCTCCTTAAGTCCTTGGCTCTCTTATACCGGTGACTAATTGAGACTTAAACTATCCTCTATTCTTCTTCGGCTCCTTATCGTCGTCCTTGCACCATTCTGTTGGCCATTTCACCATGGCGATTGTTTATATGGTTCTATGTCATACACTCTCACAATTGATATAACTGGTGACTTGAAATTTCACGACTTACAAGGTACTCCCTAATCTCAGGCAGTACTGCTATCCATAGGCACACTATCTTCCTTTCTTTTGAAGATTATTGAACTTCTTATAAATATTCCTCTTTTAAAGCTTTCATCTCTTCTAGTGCTACAAGTTCTTTTTAGTAGTCCCGCTTGTCCCTTATACTTATCCCTGGTCACATGCGGCCTTTCTTGCTCCTTGTGTTAACTCTTGGAGTACTTTACTGCATACATAAATGTACCTAAAATTTCTTCGCCGCGAGTGATTCGAGTCATAGTCCGGAATACAACATATCGCATTGGCGAAACTTATTCTCCTTTCCATATTTGTCTCGTGATATACGTGCATTTAATCCATTCTCACTTTTCTTTAGCACATCTTGACATATCGGTTCATCTCAAATTTTGGCTCCTGCAATCCAGTATATTTCCCTCTTTTGAGCTTTGGAATATTGTAGTTCATCTTAGAAATGAATTTGTTCTTCCCCCATTTTAAAGGATGTTCTCATATACCAGTAACCTTCGAGTATTAACCGTCTTTGATAGTCATCTGGCCGACCTTAGCGATCCTTCAACTACTCTATTCCATATAATGCTGGAGTTTTTTTCATCGCATGGTTTAACTTATTTCCTTTTTTTGCTATTTGAGTTCTTGTATCAAATTAAAATGCGTATACATATCGGATACAATTCAGATGCCTTCTTTATTGACTTTTCACTTCTACCTTTCATGACTAGTAGTCCCTGTTACACCTCGAAAAATTTTCCGTTGGTGTACAGTGAATAGACGAGCGAGGGGTATGATGTATACGAGGTTTAGACAAGTAAGAAATAGTATTTGATGATCCTAATTAAGATTTCCAAAGACATTCGAGTTAAGGAAAGAAAGTTGTTAAGGGAAGCGAGTCATATGTTGAGTAACGAATAGGAATTTCGAGTATTGAGTTAATGATGTTTTAAATGATGCCTTGAGGAAGAGTTATGACGTCCCTTAGATTGGTATTGAAGTGATAAACAAGTGTTAAGAAGGTTCCATAAGGATCGGAGATCAAACGAGTCGACGAAACAACTCTCGGAAAACTGGACAAACCTACGGCCAGACATACTGGCCGTATAAAATGTATGGACCGTATGTCCAACCGTAGATTCAGCCCAGTATGGCATACTCCACTGGACCAGATCTACGGCCAGACATACGGCCCGTAGAAAACATACGGACCGTATGTTGGTCCGTATATCTTGGTCGGGGCTGAACTTGATTTTATATAAGGGACCCTTTTTCATTTCATTTCATTTCATCTTCCACCTCCACACTCCAAGAGACCTCTAGAACATTCCAAACATTTCATCCATGAGAAATCAATAGAAATCAAAGATCAACAACAAGAAATCAAGTGAATCAAGTGAAGGAAACCTCATTAAAGTCATTCAACTCAACAAATCTCAAGAAAGGAAAAATAGGGTTTTGGTGGAAAAGGTGAATTGTCATCCAAAGCTTGTTCCTCTATTATTTAAGGTAAGTTTCATGATCCTTCCATGTTATTTGAAGTATTAGTAAGTTGAAACACATGGATGGTTGAATAGTGTAGAAAATGGGTCTTAAATGGGTGAAAAATGTCATTGTGGAATAGTAGCTGGAATGAATCATGAAAATGGTTGTGTTGATGTTACAAATGCGTTATAAATGACGTTTAGAACATGAAATGAGTATTGTATGTGAAAGAATGCGATGATGGACTTTTGTCATAATTATGGAGAATTGTAGTGAAATTATGAATTGTGGGCAATGTAATTAGATGATGCCTATTGTTTATGATATTGTAATTGTTGTTATGAATGTTGGGAGTTGAAATGGAATATGGAGGAAAGTAGTATAAACAAAGGAAATGCTGCCCAAATTTCTCTAGCTTTAGTAAGTACGTTTTCATGATTGTTTAGCTAATGACGACACGAATTCCATTGAAGGTATAAACAAGTGCATTCAAGGAGAACGAGCAAGCGATAGAATAGTTAAACGATAAAGGTATGTGAGGCTAATCCTTTCCTTCTAAGGCATGAGTCCTATGGCATGAATTTCCTCTTTAATTACGAATGTTCCATCCTCGAGAAGACTATGAGTCATTGTTCGTGAATAGCCATACGAGATAAGAGATATGCTACGATTATGATAATGATAATGATAAGCTTAAGTCTAGAGATGCTATAGCCTATGATATGATGTTCCAATTAAGCTAAAGGAGCTATACGTAGCCCATTGATGTTGATCATTGTATACACTCACCTTATGCTTGTTCCTTCAAGGTGAGGCAGAATGCTTACGAATGCTCCATAATGAAGTCGGGGGCCCACGACCTTACGTCACCCCGACACAACTATACTTGCCTTCACGTTCTAATGTATGAATTAATGATATATGTATAATGATATTAACTTATGATGAAACCATGGTAGGAATATGAAATGAATGATAGTGATGACTTTATGATGATGTATAATGTACGATGATAAATGCATACTATCTATGATGATATATGATGTATGATGACAAATGCATGATATATGATGATGATGTGATTCCACCGCGCCTAGATGGCCGGGCATGTCACCGCTAAGGCGGGCTGCATACGATTCCACCGTGCCTAGATGGCCGGGCATGTCACTGCTAAGGCGGGATGCTTATGATTCCACCGAGCCTAGAGGGCCGGGCATGACACCACTAGTGGGCGGCATATGATGGTTACCCGGACGCGGGTTACCGACATGATGATGTATGATTGATACGACGATGCATGTATGGTATGATGATGTATATGTGATATGATAAAGTATGCGTTATGATAATGTACATGATATGCTTATGTATGACGAATGTATATGACATGTAATGATGCTTAAAAATGGGCGCAGGTTGTATCTCCATCTCATGACTTACGATCTTCTTATTATGCTTATTTCATTCCTGCCTTACATACTCAGTACAATGTTCGTACTGACGTCCGTTTTCTTTGGACGTTGTGTTCATGCCCACAGGTAGGCAAGGAGACGGTGCCGATCCATAGGAGTTAGTAGCTGACTTGTGAGCACTCCATTGTCCGGAGGTGCCGTTGATTATTCTTTTGGTACATATACGTATATATCTATGATTGGGCACGACGGGGTCCTGTCCCGTCCATATGTCTAGTACTCTAGTAGAGGCTCGTAGATACGCATGTGTGGGTAGTATGGTCCCATGGGTTACATGTATATGTATGTGCGTGTATATATATTATTTTGATAGCCGAAGGGCTTATGTTTATAAAAGTAATTATGTTTCAAATGATGATATATTTTCATGAACTTGAGCAAGTATTATGAATGAGAGCATATAGATAACGGAATGAGTGGTGTTCGGTGGTTAGCCCCGGATACCCGTCATGGCTCGTAGTTCGGGTCGTGACAGTCCCCTAGGCTAATGAATCAATGGGGACACCGGAATTCATTAGGCCCCTTATTGAGTGTCCGACTATACCATGCTCCTTTAGCCCTAGTCTTCCTCCATGATTATCTTTTTAATATCCTTGAAATTCTCCTTGCTCTAGGTTCCGAATTCCAATTTATGTCTTTACTATACCATTAAAAGTTGACACTCCACACCATCCATTCCCACAACTTGTTCTCTCATTAGCTTAGCTTATTTTGTCCCGTAATTCTTCTTAACTACTTGTTTGCATCACAGCCCTGCATCATGGTCCTTCTAGTGTTCTGTCGGTTCTTTTCTTATCATGAAATCCTCATGAAGTACACCCTTTCCTTTCTCCTTTCGTTGAGTCATCATCTTCCTTTATGATACTACAATTTGTACACATATATATATTTCGAATTTTCTCGGTTTTCTTCATGATCGCATCTTTGCATCTTTCACACAACCATTGTCTTATAATTTCAATTTGTTTTCCTTTGAGCAAGTCTACTGACTCATTAACCTTCTCCTTGTTTTCGGCGGCCACATAATTCCCTTTAACCATTTCGTTGACACCTCCTTCTTCCTTTAGTCCTCATAGTTTATTTTGTTTTCTTTTACTTGCAAAATGCCTGTTTCCATTAGTCATTCTTTACTCTTAGCTTAGGAGACTTTGGAGTGCTTCGTTACAAGTGCGAATCCCTTTTGACGCTGAAAATCTCTTCTTGAAGTACTTTCTCCCCTTAAATAGGCGTACCAATCATGGGTTCACATCCATTCTCCAGGTTAAATCTCAGGAGTTTAAAATTTCCTCTTCGCTCTCATAAGACTTGTTTATTTCTTCTCAAGGATGCCACTTTGTCAATTATTTACAACCTTCTTGGTTCTAGTTGTCACACCCCGCCTTTACTAGGGTGTGATGGGCACCCGACCCCATATAGGGAGCCGAGCGAACCCGCTAGCTCTTATTACACATATGAACATATAAACTAGTAAGAAATGAATACATAATTTTTTTTTTCTATAAATAGAATCTGACATCATATAAGACTCGTGACACGAAACATAATAACATATCGGCTGCTGGAGCCATTTACACATGACAACCCAATACCCACGACTCTGTCTGCAAAGTCTCTAACTCGAACATGACATCATAGCATAGGACTCTTGACCCGGCAACTCTCCAGAGCAAATGGAGGGGCCAACTCCGTTGGAACATCGTCTATAATGGCGTCTGATCATCTGGGTGTACCTGCGCGGCATGAAACGCAGCCCCCCCGAAGAAGAGGGGTCGCATACGAGTAATGTACTGAGCATGTACGGCAGAAGTAGCAACATAGTAGGAGATATAAGCATGAACAATAAAGAGATATTATATCATGAGGTAAAAGGATGACCTGTACATGTGAACAATATCTGTATAGAAACATAAAACATATCATAGGATAACAGAGTAACCTGTGCATATGAGGGCCCCATGGGGGCAGATACCATGCATGCTTGTTTTCCCCTTAAAAAAAACATTTCTTTTCATAGGCATAGAAAATAGAATTTATGTCATATCATGTTAAATCGTAGTATATCATAGTGTCATAGCATGTCATGGTGTATCATAGTATCATAGCGTATCATAGTGTATCATGGTATCATAGCATGTCATAGTGTATCATAGTATCATAGCATGTCATAGTGTATCATAGTATCATAGCACCGAACAGCGTCGGCTGGCCCACATTGCGCCGAAATACTCCGGCTCGCCCATAAATCCCGTGTCCGGGCATCCCGCGTCCGGATGATAAGCCACCGACTGTGGCAATGAAACATAGTTCTCTTCCCATTTTCCATGTATCCCTACCCCCCCACCCCATGTACATATACATTTTTCATATCCATATGTTATATAAGCATGCAGGAGAGCCCAAGAAAATCATGTATCCATCGGAGTGACGTAAGGTCGGGAACCTCCGATTATATTATAGAATAACTATGGGCGCTTGTCTCACCTTGAAGGAATGGTTAATATAAGGCGAGACTATTAGTGGAGAGTAATATCATGAGAAAATATAAAATAGGATCATAGGGCATCGTTTCATATACTTGGAGTCTTTAAAGGAAAACATTATTCATGAGTAGAGTTGAAAATTCAAGAAATAGCTTAACGTTCTCATCTCGTCACTGGAATCATAGACTTGGAACCCTTAATCATAGAATCATCATGGTCATAGTTATCATGTAAGCATTTTCTTCCTTGACATCATCCGTGGCATTGTAAAACATGTTCATCGTCGTTGTTGTAAAACTTACTTTGCCATAAACCTTTGTTCTGGGAAAATACGAGCACTTTGGAAAACATTTACTAGCTATCGGAGGAAAAGAATCGTGCTTTGGAATCAATGGATTTGTTAAAACGACTATTATTTAGTAGTCGGAAAAATAACCAAAAGCTTTCCTTAACTATAGAATGAAAATAAGCCACATGGGACAATAGGAGAGAATTCGGGAATAGTGGGCCCACCTCGATTCGGCTGAGGTGGCGTATCAAATTTACATATATTACAACTTATGGCGTCACTTGTGAGGATCTTAGGGTAAACGAGCCCTATTTGTGTAAGTTCTGGATGTTTAAGAAGTTTTTCCGACATTTCACGCAAGTTCTAATTCAATTCTACTGAATGAATAGTAGTTAATTTCAATCTCGGATTTCTAGGAGAGGAATTATCCCCGAGGCCCGTGTCCAAACCTATTACGTCTAAGACATGCCAAGAAAGAGAAGTGAAACCTTACATACCTTTTTCCGCTTCTTACGCTCCTCCAAATTCACGTTCCAAATCCATCAAAATCTACAAATTGGTCACATTTACCAAATGTTAACTTGAGCATCTAAAAGTGAATTCTCGAAATAACACTTGTCTACCAAAATTTCGGCAGCATTTCCCCTGTAAATGCGCCATCCCCGAGATTCTAACTCGGCCTAATTCAATCAACAACAACCCGAGAATGGAACTCGGCCACAATATCAACAACAATGCCAACAATCTTACTAACAACATTCAATTCATATTCAATTTCAACTCACATAACATTCAAAACAATTCAATCAACATACCACTTCACCCAACACCTTCCAATTTCAACAAGAACGATAACGACTTAATTCTTTCTTCCGAATTCACATACTTCGTCAACAATTCCATACGTTTACATTATTATTTCCATTAATACAAGAAACTATGTTGAAATCACATAACGTTCCAAATCAGTCCGCTACACTTACTTCTTCAATTTGGATCATCAAACATTCATTTCATGCCATAGAATTCATAACAACGACAACCAAAATTCTAGATAACATTGATTCATGTCTTACATACCAAGCAGCCCCTATTCGGCCACTCCACAACATACAACATTCCATGAGTTTCCTTCATTTTCTACTCATTACAACAACACATAAACATGTTGAATACACTTAATTTCTTACTCTAACACAACACATACTACACGGCCACACATGTGCACACACACGGCCATACTCCAATTTCTATATTTCCATGATTTTTGTTCATTTTTGCATGCTACAACACTCATAACCCATGCATGACATATAATAGAGAAGATTAAAGCATACCTTCTTCACCCACTCCTTGCTCTTCGGCCAAGCCTTGTCCTTGCAAGACAAATGGCTTCCTTCTTCCAACAACTACTCCACATAATAGAGGGCCTTCCAATTAGTATGAAAGCTAGGAGAACAAAATTTTCCATGATCAAATTTGTAGGGCTGGTTCGGCCAGCCCTCCTCCTAGCTGTTTCTCCTTCTTCTTTTTTTTCTTCACTTCTCTTGAAATTTCTAGGAGATAAAAGGATGAAGTGTGGTCTTCCTTTGACCATCACATATATATATGTATAATTGGGCATATGGCCAAGCACATGGCCGGCCCTCTCTCTTTTTTTTCTTTCTAGATTTTTCTTTTTCTTTCCCTCCAAACTTCTTGAATTTTCTAAATAATAAAAGATGACTTCCATGCTTAGTCATCTTTTAATCACATGCATTTTGCATCCATGTGGGCCATAGTCCACCTTGAGTCTTTTTCCACAAGTCATGCATAAAAATTTCAAATTTCCAAATTTGCCCTTAATAATCCATGCCACTAATATTATAAGCGACTTGCGCATTCAAACGAAACCGGAAAATATAACTTCGTCCTTAACTTCCCGCCATTAGCTCGAAATATTCAAAGGTGCGAAATGCGAGGTGTAACACTAGTTATGAAGATGTATAGGTTGGTTCCGGGGTCCTCACGTTCATCTTTTGTCATGTACAACATTACTTTATCTCCCGTTGATTTATTTAAATTTGATCCTATTGTCTGCTTTCCTGCTTTCATCCTAACCTTTTCCTCAAATATATTACCCGATCCTCAATGGGTAAACGTTTTCCTTTGTCCAAGTTTCTCCCTTCATGATATCATAACCTTCTTTCCCTAATGCTCTTTCACATACGTGGTCGTGTTACCGCTATCCGACTTTAATTCCCGAGAAAACCCAATCCTAATTCTCTCTGTAGCGCTTGCTACCTCAATTTTGACATACAGCACAATGAATACTTTTAACATGTCGTAAAATCAATTATAAGGGTATACATAATACTCGATGTAGCCACTAGTGACTTATCTTTTTATCGCTTTTCAACACCTTTTCTTGCGAGATATCCCGTTGCCATTTGATTTTGTCCTGAATCTGTGGCTTTCATACATCTCCCCTCTCTTTTTCCCTTGGCCTAGTAGCATACCTCGTGATCATTTCAAAATTTAATTGTAAAGCGTGCTCCTATTTTTTCTGCTATTCTCGGTTTCTCGATTCTTTTTTTTGGTATGTCTAAATCAGAGATCTTCCTACCGCATCTTTCTACGTCCTAAAAATCGGCGATATAACTTTACTTAAAAATCTTTACTCGTACTTGTACCCTGTCTCTTTGTCTAAGATAATCAACCTCGCATCCTTTAATTTCCTGTAGCAACCGAATCAATCCTTGCGATATTTTATCTTCACTTGTACACCTACTCTCTTCTCTCCTTACACATAAACCGACATCCCACCTAATTTCTCTATCTTCAAATAACCTTCACAACACCCGTCTGAAAAGATTGAGGTGAATCCTTCTTATAAGGATTAGCTAGAAATACACCACAAATTCCTAAGGTTGATACAATCTCTACTTCCTTCGTCGGTTAAGCAACATCACATTTAGAAGTTATATAAACAATCCATAAGACAATCATAATTGCAATCTAACTTACCTAACTATTTCTCATTCTAGAGTTCAAGGTCATCATTAATACTCGAAGTAACTCAGCCATAATGATTCTCAGAATAGTACCAACTATCAAATACTTAGAATCCCCTTGACGTCGAATGACTGGTAACTTCTGAATCCCAATGTAAACTCACATCATATAGGAAAGTCCGATAAAATGAGTCTGTGCATGTCATTAACCCGTCCTGATCTTATGTATATATATAAACTTCTAGAGTAAAACTTTCCCGTACTCGTTAACTTCCTTTCCTATACCAATAGCTTTTCGTTATCTCTTACTTACCAATCTATAAATCGTATTACTGCATTTAAATTCTTAGTGTCAACTTTCCCTATATCTTCAATGAGTCTCAATTCTTCGAAATCTCGAATGCAACTCATTCCAGTTCTTTTAATTACTAATCATTTTGCCCTCCAGGGTTCTTCCCTTAAATTAAATTAAAATCATTCTAAAGCTTCTCTTTTAAAGCGTCTCATAATTGTTCATTCAATCATAACTTACCAAACATCACATTTCCCCCTTCATTCTTTCTCTATAGCATAGACATTCAAACAATTCAATTTGTAAAAATTTTGGAGTTTCCTCTATACTTCTTCTATGCCTCATTCCCCGCATTTCCCAGTAAAACACATCCAATGCCTCACAGAGCGATCACAATTACCCGTAACATCTAGCTGAAGTTCTTATATCAAAGTCTATCAATATCAGTAAGGCAGGAAACATACCTTTTGGATCATCAACTTCAATGCTCATCAATTACTTCTTAGCGGCATAATCAACTGCATATCCACAATCAAAACATTTAGGGTTAGAATCAGGGACATCACATCCTATATTAAATCCCCTTAGAATCTACTGAAATTCGGGCAAAGAAGATCTGTCTTGTATTATTTACTTCCTTTAAATTCCAAAACAACTCCCAAACATAATTAACAACATCAACCATAACGTAATCAAGATACTACATGACAAACGTATACAAATCCGTCCTAAACTTCCTTCGAAAATCAGTCCATAAGCCAACAACATCAACATATCTATCTATGACCTTTATCTCATGTTTTCCCTTACTTTAAACCATTAAAATCTTCAAAAGAAAAGATTTGATATCAAACTCAAGATGAAAAATATACCTTATAACTTGAAGAACTTCACCTCACACAATTCACCCTAAAACTTATCCATCACAACTACAGTTAGAAGTACGAACAAGCTCCTTCCATGAACTAGTTAAGGATTTTATGGCTTGATCTTCTCTTGATTTGATCTGGAATGGTTTGGAATGATGGAGAGAGATCATAAGGTCTAGAAGGTTCAGTTTTGGTGACAGTATGAGCCCTAAAGTCGTGACCCTTCTTTGATTAAGAGCCGACAAGGCTGCACAATATCCCAACTATATATAACTGTCTGCAGACCTCTATGGAACACGAACTGTAGAAAAGACAGGACAAGGCCCTGTCATACCCATATATCTACATGTCAAAATAGCATACCAAAAAGGAACATAACATCCGAGCCAAGTGGAGCGCACCGTCATGCCAAACAGTGGAAGACCTGCATCGAGCGGATTGCTTTTTGGCTACCCGAACATTTCCGCGGTGAAAAACACAAGATCCCCGACAAAAGGGACGTCGATGCATAAATAATGTACGAGTATGTAAGGCAAATGATAACCGAAATCGAACCGAAAATAATACAACTGTGGCCAAAGAATGTCTTGAATATCTCACCTCTTTGACCTCATATAAATAATATAATACTATATATATATATATATATATATATATATGGCCATATATAAATCTCACCGACCCGTGGCCGGGCAATGGCTCCCACCGACCGTCGGCCATAATAGTCTCACCGACCCGTAGGCTAGGCATATCCGTCCCAACCGACCCATCGGCCGGGCAATCGTCTCACCGACTTGTAGGCCCGATCAATCGTCTCCCCACCGACACGAGGCCGTGCATGTCCGTCCCATCATAGGCTAGGCATGTCCGTCTCTCCGATCAAATGGTCATATATAAAGAAAAGTCTCACCGACCAAGTGGCTGTGCGAAATAAAATATATATATATATCGCAAGATCTCATGCATATGCCGAAAATATATATATTATAACATATATCTCTATTTTTCTATAAATTCAAGGACTTAGGGAGGGGATGTGGCCCCTCAGAAAGAATAACATAACACTCGGAAACTATGCAACAATATGACAAGCTCTACTTTGACAAATCTCTAGTCATAAGATTTTTTACGCTCTTACCATATATGAAATCATGCCAAGAAAAGAAGGAACAACCTTAACATACCTGGACGCTTACTTCTCGACTTTCCAACCTACCTCCTATCTTGTGATCTATTTAAGATCATTCGTAGTCTCGTAATCAACATATAAAACCATTCATACTATTGCTATGCTTATCGCCATATACTTGTCTTATATATATATATATATATATATATATATATATATCAAATTCGGCATCACCTCTCCTGTATTATTTACTTCCTCTAAATTCCAAAACAACTCCCAAACATAATTAACAACATCAACCATAATGTAATCAAGATACTACAAACGTATACAAATCCGTCCTAAACTTCCTTCGAAAAGCAGTCTATAAGCCAATAACATCAACATATCTATCTATGACCTTTATGCCATGTTTTCCCTTACTTTAAACCATTAAAATCTTCAAAAGAAAAGACTTGATATCAAACTCAAGATGAAAAACATACCTTATAACTTGAAGAACTTTACCTCACACAATTCACCCTAAAGCTTATCCACCACAACTACAGTTAGAAGTACGAACAATCTCCTCCTATGTACTAGTTAAGGATTTTATGGCTTGATCTTCTCTTGATTTGATTTGGAATGGTTTGGAGTGTTGGAGAGAGCTCATAGGGTGTAGCAGGTTCAGTTTTAGTGAAAATATGAGCCCCAAAGTCGTGACCCTTCTTTGTTTCGTCGAGATTCGTTGTTAATCTTACAAACCCGAGCTTAATTTGATGTAAGAACTCCTAAATTTACTATATCTTGGTGTAAGAATATTGGATGATTGTTGCGGGAGCTTCTAGAGAAGTGTGGAGATGAGAAATGGTAAAAAATGAGGTGATTTAGGTGACTTAAGGGGGGTATATATAGTAGTCCAATTCATTTTGGGCTAATGGGCCAAAATTGGTGGGCCTTTTTAAGTGGCTTCTAGAATTTCCGCGTAGGTTCGCGGGCTTCTTGCAGTCCATTTTAAAATGCCCATAACTCTCTAGTCCGATGTCATATTGATAAACGATTTGTTGCATTGGAAACTACACTCGACGAACTTTATTTTAGGTTGTTGAAACACCTCAAAACTCCTGATATACCAGGAGATATACCTCTCTGAAGTTGACCCAAAATTTCTATCCCAAATTTTGCCAAATTTTCGACGAACTTATTTTTTTTTTATTTGCTTGATCCAGGAATTTTGCAAAACTTTTCATACATGATATTTATCATTAATTATACTTGATAAGGGTCATGTCCTTTGGTTAAGGGTCATGTCCTTTGGTTCCAAGGTTGTCCTTCCTGGTTACGACTTACGAGATCATAATTCATCCTTTACTTCATTGTTACGTACTTCCCATGGCTTGTACCTTTCAAAAATTCACGGGATGTCTCTGATACTCCATTAATACGGTGAAATATGTGGCGTGCTCATGCTCTAAAAGTGCGAGGTGTAACACTAGTGACCTCAAGTTTTGTTCCAATGCTGCAGCCTCCCTAACACGCCAATTCCACTCATCTATCATCATATTGTTGTAACGTTGGTTGTATTTCTCGTTCGGGTTATTCGAGTATTCAAAATCTTCACCCAATTCCCATGTCCTACCCATTGCATGGAATATGTCTCCTGGAGAGAACGTTGTAATAGGACTAATATCTCCAAATTGGCTAAAAAATGACATAGTAACTCAATTTTGTGTGGTTGATAGTTATTCGTCAATTACGTTATATAACACTTGCTAGCATGAAATGCAAATTTTGGATTCGAATTATGACGTTTTTCTGTATGACAACTGAGGTTGACAAAATAAATAAGCACGAATATAGCGCAAGTAATTTATCACATGTGTAATAACGCAAAAATTACTGCGCTATATTTGTGCAAACTGGACTATACTAACATAACGCAGTAAATTCATGTGTTATGCAATGCTCTATACTTAATTTGACTTGACGTAACACTACAAGACACACTAATTGCATGCATGCGTTGATTGATTATTCAAACGCATTCAAACCTTATTAATACGGATTTTGTATGAAAGGAAAACACAGTTTCTAAGTTTCATCCAATTTCTGTAATTTACACAAATTCTAAGTTTCATCCAACTTTTACATTTTGTACTCCTAAATTAGTAAAAAAATGGAAGATGTTCCAAAGTTAGAGTTTCTTTATTCTGGGACGGAGAAATTATATTTGAGGAAAATAATTTATGTTATGAATCTCCCCCAAAATACCATGTTAAGTTTCCACTTAACTTAAAATTCTCAAAACTACTCCAGGCCTTGTACAATAGACTACAAGTGAGTATGGGTGATTTTGATTTAAATATAATTGGAAGATATCCAATATCATTTACGCCACAATGTGTAGTTAGTTATGGACAGTGATACATTCAAGACGATGATTCTTTGATGGATTATTTGAAGGTTCCTTACGATTATAGGGAATGCATAACTTTAAACGTCCTTGAAATGTACGGACAGAAGGTCCCCATTAATCGACTTGAAGTCATGGCTATAGCTCCTCGGGAAGCCCGAAACAGACCTCGTTGGGTAACCCCATCTAGAATTCAGGCTGAAGTTACTGAAGCGGAACCTACCGATGAACACAATTACCCTGACATGAACACTTATAAAGGCATTTTGAGGAGTCAAATGCCTCTGGAAAGTTTAAGTAAGAAATTTGATGGGCAGTGGTAATTATTCATTATTATCATTATTATTATGTGTAATAGCATATGTTTGTTACTTGAATGTTACTAATGATGTTGATTATATTTTTTTAGGGGTTATACACCTACTCAAAACGATGGTCCTTCCTCAAGTTTCGGTAGTTGATTACTAGTGGTACATCTACTTTTTTAATATCAATAGTATTATTTGATGTCTAGTAGTTAAAATACTCTAGTTTCTTATGTAGGGAGAATGTGGTTGTTGCACCAAATTATAGGCAAAGACCTGCTCTGGATGGTCAGGATTATCCGAATTATATAGTGATATCATCGAGTGATAGTGAGGAAATACCTAATGCGGAGGAAAGTGAGGATGAGGTTGAGATTGGTACTAATCCTTAATACCAAGTAGAACTGTTGCAAGACATAATGAACAGTCCGGCACACCACGAAGAACTGAATTCACAACACCCATTTAACCAGCAAGCGCCTATGCCGCAAAGCCAATTTCAACAGCAAGAGTCGACCCCGGTTCAGTGACATTCCGATGAGATCCCCTATCTTGATCATCTTTAAGATCGCCTCGATGCCTTTGTCTTTACTAGGGATGATGATCATATTTGGCGAAGTTTGTGGAAAGAGCTAGTGGATCTTGTAAAACAGATGGTTCATATTGAAAAAGGCATGATTTTCAACTGGAAAAAATCATTGCAAAGGGTTATTAAGATTTATTGCATCCAGGGGATGAGGGAGTTCAAAGTTGACGATTCCACTCGAAAACTTTGGCAATTAGTCTACAAGCGAAAAAATCAAGGTTGTCATTGGATGCTCCGTGGTAAGGAGACTGCTGAAAAGATATGGACTATTTCAAAGTTCTACACAAGGCACACTTGTGATACGTGTTATATCCCGCATTTTGTACGCTGGGATATTCCGAATTAGTTGCGACAAGTTAAGGGCAAGGCCATTCTCCGGTTTTGTTTTAATGCGCAAGCCGCTTATGAATGTTATTATTGGCATGGAATGATAAGGGCGAACTTGGAATTTGAAAAGTGTTATTAGTTCATGACTTCTTGGAGAAGCCAAGTGGCCGTGGGTCCCACCCATGGTTGGACAATTATTTTGAGCCATGAAGATGTACATGTGTTCATTTCATATTTTGTAAGGGACTTATATATATATGTGTGGATATTAGAGGACCATGCAAGACTTATTCATCTTTTATGGAAATTTCTAGAAAATTTGAGAAAATTGGAGAAAAAGAAAGCAAAAAAAAAAAAGAAGAGGAGCTTGCACATGACCGGCCATGTGCAAGCAATTATATATATATATATGTAAGGGATGAATTATAAGGCACAACTTATCATTTTAAGCTCTAGAAAATTCAAGAGAAAGAGAGGAAGAGAGAGGGGTTCGGCCAAGGGGCTGGCCGAACTCAGTCCCACATGTTGATCATGAAAAAAATTATTTTCTTCATGCTTTCCCACTAATTGGAAGGTCCTCGTCGACGTGGAGTAGTTGCTGGAACAAGAAAACCGTTCGTTCTTGCAAATGGTAGTCCCAGCCGAGGAGACAAGTTGAAGGGAAAAAGGTAAGGTTCAATCTTCCTTACATGTTTTATGGGTGTTTATGCATGTTGTGAAATGTAGAAATGAGTGAAGTTCATGAAAATATGGTGTGTGGCCGTGTGTAGGTAAGGTTATATAGGAGCAAAGAACTAATTTATTGAGCATGTTTGGATTGTTGTATTATGGACGTTTTGAGCATGTTGTAATGTGAAGAAATGGATGAAATTCATGATGTTGAGGGTGGTGGTGTGGACGCCGAATAGGGGCTGCCTTGGTGTGGATGGAATGAATTAAACTTACTTGATATTTTGGTTATTATTGTTGTGAATTCCATGATGTAAATGAAGATTTAATGATCTAAGTTGAGCCATAATCATGTGGGCTGATTTGGGACTTATTGTGACTTTAATGTGGCTTCTTGTATTAATGAAGATGATGTTGCTAATATATGGAATTGTTAATATAGCTTATGAATTCGGAAGAGAGAAATGTATTGTGATGTTTCTTATGGTATTTGAAAGTTTCGGGCAAAGTAAGATTTGGGTTGGAATGTCTTGAACATTTTGTGAATTGATTATTGATATTGTTATTATGATTGTTGGTTTGGTTGTTGTTGATTTAGCCGAGTTGAATTCTCGGGGATGTTGAAGTTATAGGGGAAGTGCTGCCGAAATTTCTGTAGACAAAGTATTAATTTGGTATTGGATGCTTAAGTGCTTATGGCTAATGGTTGATACCTAATGACGTTATTGTAGATCGTGACAAGTCGGGACGTAAGTTTGGATTAGCTTAAGAAGCGGCTAAGGTATGTTAAGGCTCGTCCCTTTCTTTCAAAGGCATGATTTTTAGATTACGATTTCATGAATGCTTCCATAACTTTATTGTTTCAAAAGTTTTGCTTTCAAAAGAATTTTGTTCCTAAACGAGTCCGAAACTACGAACGACCGTAACTTTCACATACGGTCTCGGATTGCTATGAAACGTTCGTAGAAGTCTCTATAACGAGTAATAATCTTTAACTTTCATAGGCGGGCCCGGATCGGGTTGATGCTCGTCCGTGGGCCCCGCGACTTTCCTTTGTTGGTTCTAACGACCTATTCTTGAAAGAATTTTGAAATGTCTGTATCTTTCCAAAACGGAGGTTTATGACTCCGTAAGCTTTCATGACAACAACGATGGATATGTTTTACAACGACAACGATGATGTCAAAAATGAGAATATTTTCCTACGAAGAATATGATGATGATGATTCCATGATTAAAGGCTCCAAGTTTATGATTTCAATGGCGATATGAGAATGTTGAGCTTTTTCTTGATTTCTCAATTTTATTCATGAGTGATGACTATTTTTAAAGATTCCAAAGTATATGAATTGATGCCTTATGATCCTATTTTATGTTTCCTCGTGGAGTTATTCTTCATTGACAGTCTCACCTTCTAATAATCGTTCCTTCAAGCGAGACAAAGCGACCCCGATTATTCCATAATACAATCGGAGGTTACCGACCTTACGTCACTCCGATAGATACATGACTTTCTTTGGGCTCTCATGCATGCTACTTATATGATATATGAATATGATATATGTATATGTATATGTATATGTATATGGGGAATATGGGAAAGGGCGAGAGCGTTATATACGCGTAACCACCTGATCAGTTGGTATAATATGATATGATACCGTCCCGGACGCGGGATATGTGGTTATGGATCGGGCGCACGTTCCCGCAAGAATATATTATATGGATCGGCCGCACGTTCCGCGAAAATATATATATATATATATATATATATATATATATATATATATATATATATATATATATATATATATATATATATATATATATGGATCGGGGGCGCACGTTCCGCAAAGACTAAGCATGCATGGTTCCGCCTAAAAGGCACTCAGATGTACAGGTTACTCTTTTATTACATATATATGGATCGGGCTGCACGTTCCGCAGCAATATATTATATGGATCGGGCTGCACGTTCCGCAGCATTATAAATATATATATGGATCGGGCTGCACGTTCCGCAGCACTAAACAGGCATGGTTCCGCCTAAAAGGGCACTCAGATGTGCAGGTTACTCTTTTATCTCATGAAATGCCCTATGTTTTCGTCTTGTTACTACTCATGCTTTGTATCCTCTAAAATGTTTTACTCATGCCTTACATACTCAGTACATTGCTCGTACTGACGTCCCTTCTTGTGGACGCTGCGTTCATGCCGCGCAGGTACACCCAGATGAGTTGAAGATATTAGCAGAAGATGTTCCAGCGGGATTGGCGAGCTCCATTTTCTCCGGAGTGCTGCCGAGTCAGAGCATTATGATATGATTTCATGTTCCATGTTAGAGACTTTGCAGACAGTGTCGTGTATGTAGTATGTCAGTTTTGTAAGCGGCTCCATAAGCCGATGTATTGTGATGCATTATTCTACTTGGTCTTATACGATCACGTGTCTTACTTGATTTGAAAAGGATGAAAAGGTGTTTGTTCCGAAAGGCTTTCATTATATACTCATGTTATGCTATGAGGGCCCAATATGATTATGAGTGCCACGAGAGTCAGAGGGTTCGCTCGGCCCTAGGTAAGGGTCGGGTGCCCATCACGCCCTAACGAAAATTAGGGTGTGACAATACGGGTGACCTCCCAGATGATCATTGTAATCTAGATACAAATATGATTGTTGCTGTGCTAGTTGGTGACATTTCAAAAAGCCCAACGTATCCTATTCGCCTAAGTTTATTTTAATTTTGATAATAATACGATGTTCCTCATTGCTATATGCTGATATTTGAACTTATCCAGGTACCCTATTAAAGATTGTATTACAGCCGTCCTGAAAGTATATCGCAAAACCGTTAGTAGGCGGAAGGCGTATTTTGGGCGTAGGCGTGCACATGAGATAGTTTACGGTAATTGGGAGGGCTATTTCAAGAAGTTACCGAGATACATGACGGCTCTACAACACTTTAATCCTGGTACTGTTGTTGAATGGAAGCTCAAATCGAAGCCTAATGTGCCCCGTAATATTTTTGAGTTTGTGTTTTGGGCATTCAAATCATGCATTGATGGTTTTGCTCATTGTCAGCCAGTAATATCAATAGATGGAACACATGTGTACGGGGTATACGAGCTGCTAATTGCAGCTGGAATGGAAGCAAATGGAGCTATATTCCCTCTAGCTTTTGCAATTGCAGCCAATGAGAGCACTAATACGTGGGGTCTGTTTTTGAACTACTTAAGGCAACACATTATTAAGGATCATATAGGCATATGTGTTAAATCAGATAGAAATGCTGGCATATTGAGCAATATGTTTAATTAATTTGCATGGGTGGCAGCCGCCTTTTGCCTACCATTATTATTGTTTATTGCATTTGAAGGCAAACTTCCAAAAGGCATATCGAAGCCCCGCACTTTGCAATTAGATGTGGGCGGCTGCAACAAAGCATCTAGAGAAGAAGTTTCACCTGCAGATGGAGATTATTAGGCGGGCAGATGAGAAAGCCTTCCACTGGTTGAATATAATTGATAAAGACAAATGGACATTACACCAGGATGAAGGTAGGCGATGGGAAATGCCGACAACAAACAGCTCTGAGTCATTCAATGGCTTGTTGAAACCTGCACGGGGACTATGCGTCACCGCAATGGTGAGAATGACTTTTAAGCAGGTTGTGGAGCGGTTCGTCACTAGATCAAAAGAGGCCAAAGGACTTGCGGTAGACGGTCTAAAATGGATGCCAAAACCATCACAATTGTTCGAGTATCACAAATTTAAGGCTCAGCAACACGACCGGATGGAGTACAACTATGCAGAGCGCATATTTGAACTCACAACAAGTGTGCATCAAAGTAAAGGAGGTAACGTCCACACAATTGTGAGATTCCAAGAACATGTACATGTGGCAAGTGGCAATCATATCACATGTCATGTTCTCATGCCTTCCAGTGTTTTATCACAATGGGAAAGAACGCCTCCACGTAAGTGGCTAAGGAATATAGAGTTGAAAATTATGCAAAAATGTATGCTGGAAGGTTCCACCCACTTGGTAGTGAGAGTTATTGGACACCGGATCTATTTTCCATGGGTGCAAATAAAACATTTATCCGTAAATTCAAAAAGAAAGCAAACTCTCGTATTCCTAATGAAATGGATGTTCCACCAGGGAGATACACTCGAAAATGCTCATTTTGATATTATGTTGGTCAAGATAAGCGTAAGTGTCCCTTACGGCATGGTGGTCAAAATACATCTCGCGGTGGAAGTACCTCTCATGGCGGAGGAAACTTTCGTGATGGTGACACATCTCGCGGTAGTGGCGGAAGATCAACTCAAGGGCATGAATTGATGAATGTATTTTAAGTTTTTTCTTTATTTGATGATTTTATTTTTACTACTTTCGGTTTGTTATTAATGAACAAGTTTAAGTATTTTCATATTGTTATGAATGATACGATTTAATTATTTTGAGATTGGTATGAATGATGCAATTTTGACTAAAAAATAGCACGCTTAAATCTAAACCCTAAAACATAAATAACTTAAAGCTAATGACACCAAGTCTTCAAACAAAAATGAAGTTCAAGCACTTTTCAACCACTAAAACGACAATCCGAAGTTTTGCTTATCCTTGATGTATTGAGCCTACTTTATTAATCGCACAAAAATAAGTAGGGTTCCATATAAAATATTGAAGTTTCGGAGTCCCCAAGCATGATTAATCTATGGCTAAAGTATGTAAAAAAGTGTAAAAAAGATGAGTTTAACCAAAAGAAAAAAAAAAAAGGAGGGGGGAGGGGGGTTGTGGGTCTTTAACGCAGTAAATTACTGCGTTAAAGGTAGTATGTTAACTTATTTTTTTGTTGGGATATTTTGGTTCAAATGGTCTTTTTTGGGGTCATTTTGGTTCCGGACTCTCTAGTTGCTACCACAAAATTCCTCTGATTTATTGCTTTCGTAATTTATTGCATGCAAAATATTTGGACTAAATACTCTAAGCACTTAGACAGCCAAGAAAATTTTAAATAAGCATATAAAAACAAATAAATCAATATCCAATCATAAACAAAGACACTACTTAAGACTGAAAAAAGCATAATGGAGACTCAATGCAAGTACTGTATCTTAGAGAAAAAGTGAGAATTCACGGATGAAGCCTGAAGGAGATGAATTATGGCGCATCAGAGACCTTTTATAGAGACCAAAGGTGCATAAATTTATTTCCAACATCACGTATTACTAACTTTTTCATTTCCATATATGTTATATTATATATAAATCAAATAAGGAAAAATTAGAAATTAAAATTTAGTTGATCTCAAAGTCCTAAATTTTAGGTGCTTAATTCAAATAAGGAAAGGTTTAATAATCAAATTTTAATGGATTTTTAATCCTAAATATTAGATAATTATTAAATGATAATCTTGTCTATTGTAGACTCTTTTAATGAAGGACAAAAAGCTTAAACAATATTTCTAAGGCCATTCGTGCTTCTAATATAACTAGATTCTATGGTCATGCAAAACGAAATTGTTAGCATTGAATTATAGTGTTAAAATTATTGTTTCAGATAAAATACTCTCTCCATCTCAAATTGTTTGTTGCTTTTTTGTTTTACACGCCCGTCAAAAAATATTAATCAGGAGGGATTTTGACTTCTTTATCCTTATTTATGTCTAAGTTTAATATCTCTCCATTAAATATTTATTCTATTTATGTGTCATTTCCATTAATGACACAATTCTACTAAGGGTGAAATGGTGGAAAAAAAAATTAATTGCGCCTTGAACTTCTAAAACGATAAGTAATTTGAGACAATTATTTTTAGTAACCACGACAGATAATTTGAGACTGGGGGAGTATTTATTAAGATTTTTATAAGTTTTTACATATATATTTATACTCCGTATCCAAAGTTATAAATTCATATGAACCCATAACCAAAAGGTTACATCTGCCTCTGCAGCTTCTACATTTTACCTTCGACTCTCTATAACTAATGAAATCTTTTATGTTTTTAAACATTAATATTACATTGATATTTAGACTAAGCTATATATAATATAAAGCTAGGCATAGACAAAGTGATGTGACACCTCTCTATGGCCTAGAAAAGTATTTATCTTTTTTCTCCTTTTTTTGACCTAGCTATTCTCTAATTATAAAAATAGAAAACTCCAATTATCTCTTAATTATTGTGCTTAATAATAGACAACTGAAAAGACTTATTGGATTTAATATGACAGACACTTAATACCAATTTTATTACAATTAGCCAATGTACGGTACTTTTGAAATTCTTATTGCGCAGTGTAACTTACAAATTCCCACCACGTTTCACCAATTAAAAGTGGCATTTATTCGTCTTAATTAAAATTCTATTGAAAGTGCCATTTATTTGTATTAAAAATTTATATTAAGAGGTGCATATATTTAATCATATTAAAGTATTAATGAAGCCTCTATTTATAATTAGAATGCTAAAAGAATAGTTTCTGGCCGGTTGAGTTGCTTGAGCGCGGCAAGTTCTCATTTCTTCCTCTCTTTCCCCCCCCCCCCCCCCCCCCCCCCCCCCCCCCCCACCTTTTTTTTCTTCATCTAATCTCTCCTTTTTGACATAAAATATTAATTCTGTTGAATATATGTTATTTGATTTTTACGACTATGATACAGCCACATGCAGCTACAAGGATTGCTTAGATTTAGAATTCACTTTGTCTTTCTTAAAACAGGTATGACATTTCCTGTTATCTTCTTTCTTTCTCTTGCCTTTTTTTCTCTTAATTTTCTTTACACTTTATTTTAGGAAGGGTCATCCTTTGACATTTCTTAGACCTTTTCGTATTTCAAGCTAAATTCATGTTAATATTTAATTTAATATTTTGGTTAAAGCACTTCTAATTAGGTTGTGAGAAATTGTTAAATCCTTATCTTTACTCAAAGGCTTGAGGTAATAGTTTAGAGATGGCTCCTCAACGATATAATGTCAAAATTATTTCATGGAAATTTTCTTCCATTTTACTTGTGTTCAACGGATTCTCACACATTCTTTGATAATTAATACTTAGGGACGTGTAGATTTCATATCTATTAGTATACCGCAGGTACTCTAATTTGATCGAGGGAGAAATACGAGGTTTTTCGGTGTGCGATCAAAGTACTGATTTGTATTCTTTCAATTCTATTATTAAGAGTCGAGATGACCCTTTTCTATATTTACTTGAAGGAAAAAAAAAAAAAACAGAAGATTGCTCTGATGAATTAGCAATGCGATTAGTTTGACTCAGGCTTGATGCACTTAGTTCCTTTATGAGGAAGCTGAAATAAAAATTAGCTTGTGATTCTTGGGAAAGTTAATGTCATGTGCATTACATATTATTTAGGAAAAGGCAATAATGTAGCCTGTAATTCTTGAGGAAGTTAATGTTATTTGCACTACTTATTATTTTCGGTAATATTGGATTGGACATATTTAGTAGGCGTTTGGAAATTAAAATAGTGATGTTTGAAAAAAGTTGAATAGACTATATGAAAATCAGAGTTATGTTTGGACATACGTTTAAACTGAAAAAAAAAGTTTAAATTTTGTGAGTGAAAAAAAATTCAGTTAAAAAACTTTTCAAATTCCTAATTCATCTGTAATTTTTTTTTTTCACTCTATCCAGACTAATGTCCAAACATTATGTTGAATTTCTATAACATTTTTTTTTTTATGTAAATCGTTATTTCTTTTCCCTCCTTTTCTCCCCTATTACAAGCTGAATCTAGCTTATATGCTTTGGTATCAAATATGTGAAGAGACCTATGACATTTACATTTCCCTTTTGTTTTTCCTATGTTTTATTTATTCATTTATTTTTAGCTTTGTTCCCTTTCTTTTTCCCTTTTTTTTTTTACTGTATCTGTATAGATGTCCACATTACTTCTATTGGGAAGGTTAGAAATAATTTGTGGCAGACATGCATATAAATCAAGAAATTAAGATATCAAATATATCAAAGAGAGAGAGATGAAGATGAGCGCCCAAATTTAGAAGGTTTAATAAAAGTGTGAGTCATACGGTCGTCATCGGAGAATATAAAGGAAATAAAAGAAATAATAAGTATTGTCAATAGAAAATATATATAGTTTGGATGTCAAAAAACATTGTACAAAAATAGCAATTCAAGATAATAAGAACGTTGATTTTGAGTGATTTATAATATGTAGCAGTATAAGATTAATTATTTCTCTGATCATATGATTTACTATTATTCGAGTGAATTCACATTTTTAATTTAATTCTAATAAAATTAATGAATTAAAAATTATGTTTCTACTTTCTTAATCGCGCGAAACGCGGAAAGATTCACTAGTAAATAGTATAAAGATCGTCAACATTTTGAAAGTTTTTTAATTCGATCAATATTTCACATTTTATTATCCGTCTTTTGATAACCTTTACACGCTTTTCTAGTTCTCCATTTAATGGACACCATGGAAACAGCTTTCTTGATAATCAGACTTCTTGACCAAAAAGGAATTATATCCTAAAGTGCAACAAATTGGGAACACCTGATCTCAGAGTCTCCTTTTTCGAATAACCAACCCCCTGTAGAGAAATATAGCAGAAGAAAAGTAAATCGGAGAGACCTTCTGCTAGCCCAAGATCGTTAACTAAGATCGGAAGATTCAACTAAAGAAGAGGAAGCTATGGAAAGGAAAAGTTTACTTGAATTGGCTTGAAGTGGATTGTGTTGGGTTAACTTGGCTTGGTTACAAATGACTAAGGTCACCCCTATTTATAGTTGTGTAGGGATGATTCTAGACATGATCCTATTTAAAACGATCTAGACAATTCTATCCTCTTCTACAAATATCTAAGATTCTAGAGCATCTAGATTTTTCTTAAGTAAACTAAATATCTAAGATATTCCAATATAACCTTCTAGATTATCTTCTAAATATCTATGTTATTTATTCTTCCAAACAATTAACTTTAATATTTCACACTCCCCCTTAAAGTAATTTTTTGGAAGCTATCCTGAACTTGTCGCAGAAGAACTCAGACGAAGCTTTTGGACGTGCCTTGGTGAAGATCTCAGCAATGTTTTCCCGACACTTCTTCCTTCTTTAAATGATGATGGTTTTCCGCTGATAATTGGGCCTGCAAAGAAGCATGAATACGTACCGGCAAACTTTTCATCTTTGTAGCGAGCTAGCTTAACAATATTTCTTTTTGGCCTTTGTGAACCACGTGAATCATCTCCATGCCGAGTTTTACATTCTTGAGTTTCTAGACTCCCCCTTTTTCTTAGCTCCTTGACAATTGTGTTATCCGGAGAAACACCTGAGTCGGTGATGATCTGACCATTAATTTCCTGTGAAGACTCAGCACTATCGTAGCATCCACCACCAGATTCCTTTTTCAGCTCCTCAATGAACTGTTTGTCAGCTTCAGAGGATCCGAGAACCATATTATCTTTCTCTCCATATGAAATTGAGCCTTCAAGGTCAACCTCTTCATTTATTTGACCGTCAGCTTCTCCATCTGCTTCCAGTATTTCATCTGAGCTAGTGATTGACTCTGATATGGCAGAAGATTGACTAGAGACTTCAACTTCCACTACAACTCCCTCAATGCTTTCTCTAGAATGGTCATCATTGTCATATATAGTTTCAGAAACTTCATGCTCAGGATCTACTTCAACATCCTCCACGTCCAGATTTTTGTTACCAATTTCAGGATCTGCTTCGTTGATTTCCTCGGTGGCAGCTGCCACGTCACTAATCTGAATGTCTTCAGAATCTTCTTGCTTTTTGTTGATGACACCAATGCGTTCTTTCTCCACTTGATGGGCTGTATTATCTCCTGAATCCACGATCCGGTCTTTTTCGAAATTAAGGGAAGCCAAGGCGTCTACTGCTGGAGTCTTAGCTACAAAGCACCTTCCCCAGTCTTCTTCTTCTTCAGGAGCTTTCTCGGTTTGTGCCATGTTGCTTTCTTTGGCTCGGCAAAATCTTTTTATGTGTCCTACTTCACCACATCGGTAACATTTAATAGACTTCTTACCATAATGATTAGAAGAATCCTCCTTCTGTCTTGACGAGCTTGAACCCTTATGGAATTGAGAATGTGTCATATCTCTTGAGCCACTTCGCTCTTGTATTTCTTTAAAATTCCTCTTGTTAGCAACAAGAGCATTTCCATCCCATTCTTTGATAGACACCCTGGCCATCTGTTTGGCTAGTAGCTCCTGTGATGATAAAAGATTCTCAAACTCCTCCAAAGATGGTTGTTGAGCCCATCCTTGAAATGATGTAACAAAAGGAATATATTCTTTCTTCAAACCACGAATGATAGTTCTTCTCATTCGTGCTTCAGAGATAGCCTCATCCGGATTTAATAATGAGATCTCTGAACATAAGTTCTTAATCTTCAAAAAATATTCGGCAATAGAAAGATTACCTTGAATGGTGTTAGCCAATTCATTCTCCAAGATCTGTAGCCGCGCTTCATCCTTCTTATTGAACAGCCGATCGAGGGTCCTCCATATCTCATGAGCTGATTTGCACCTAATAATATGATCAAACAAGTTGTGAGAAATGGACCTCTTTAGGATGAATTCCGCCTTTGCATTAATCTGCTTCCACTTCTTGCATGCGTCGCTATTTTCGGGTCCGTCAATAGGAGGACTTGTGTAACTATCATTAACAACATCCCACAAATCCTCTCCCACAAGGTATGACTCCATACATGTTTTCCATACCTTGTAATTGGACTGATGCAACAACTCCATCCCCAGTCCATTAACACGGCCGCTTAAATCCATTTAGAGAAACCAGTTGAATTTACCTCTAACTCGATCTTGAAATAAAATCCAGAAGCCAACTACGGCTATGGCTCTGATACCATGTAGAGAAATATAGCAGAAGAAAAGTAAATCGGAGAGACCTTCTGCTAGCCCAAGATCGTTAACTAAGATCGGAAGATTCAACTAAAGAAGAGGAAGCTATGGAAAGGAAAAGTTTACTTGAATTGGCTTGAAGTGGATTGTGTTGGGTTAACTTGGCTTGGTTACAAATGACTAAGGTCACCCCTATTTATAGTTGTGTAGGGATGATTCTAGACATGATCCTATTTAAAAAGATCTAGACAATTCTATCCTCTTCTATAAATATCTAAGATTCTAGAGCATCTAGATTTTTCTTAAGTAAACTAAATATCTAAGATATTCCAATATAACCTTCTAGATTATCTTCTAAATATCTATGTTATTTATTCTTCCAAACAATTAACATTAATATTTCACACCCCCAGCGGTAGACGTCAATTGGAAATAGTCTAATTTATAAAAGATTTGGACTCTACGATAATTGAAACGTTTTTTACGTTTTTAGACACTAGTATTTGTACCCGCGCGATGCGACGGCAGGTATCAAATGAAACTAATGATAGAAAATTATTATTTTATTTGTTTGACATAATTAAAAAATTATTATAGATCATTGACATGTTTAATTAAATTTGTGAAAATTAAATTATAATTTTACCTATTTGAACACATTTGACTATATTAATTTATCAAAAATTCAAATCTTGCTATAATCTTGTTCATCATGCAATCCTGATTAATTATTGGTCCATGACATAGAAAAGATCATATCATTACAAAAGAAAAGGTTTATTTGACACAACTATGGTTAAGTAACTCACTCTAAATGTGATTTTGAAAGCAAAAGAATTTATGAATGCTATGTTTTAGAGTTATCCACATTAGAAATTAATTTATATTCTCAATTGCTTAATGTTGTACTTAAATATATTTATATCTGATATTTTTAATTTTGGTTCTATTTATTAAGTCGTTCGTTATACGGTCCTATTCACAATATAACTTTTTCATTATAATATAATTTAAAATATTTTTTATTTCAAATACTAATAATGCTATGCTCTCATAAGTACCTTGTTAAAAGTACTAATGAAGACATTTTGAGTGAAGTATGAGCAATAAATCATTCCCCCATTTATTTTTACCATTTTATGAATAAATAATATAATCTATTCCCCCATCCAATTTGCATGATCTCCCAAAAGTCTTCTCAAAAATCTCAATTCTCAAGTGATGTGATGGTTATCTTATCTTGAAACATATGTTGAGTGATTAAGCAGCCTTTGTCAATTACTACTTAGTAGATTAACATATGTAACTTCATTTTAAAATGGTGGAGAAAGAAAATAATAGAAGTCAAACAATAATTCACTCAACAAATTAACCTTTAATGCCATGAAGGGAGCAATAAATTTAAAAATAGCATTACAGAGCAAAAAATATAGGCCTTTAAAGATATAAAACTAATTCGCTAATATTTTAGGAGGTTAAGAGTGCTTTTTTTTCTTTTCAAAAAGTACTTATTTTTAATAAATGTGATGTTTGACCGAGCTTTTGAGAGAAAATAAGTGATTTTCAAGACTATTGGAAACTGTTTTTCAGAAGTTTTAAAAGTAGTTTTTCCCCAAAAGTACTTCTTTATAAAAGTACTTTTAAAAGCTTGGCTAGACACTAATTGATGCTCAAAAATATTTTTCAAATTAATTAGTCAAATACAAATTGTTTCACACCGAAAGTATTTTTTTTTAAATGCACTTTCTAAAATAAACCGAATTTAGAAGCCTGCTAAACAACTAAATGTCATTTGCCGATACTTTCTCAAGAACCGAAACTATACATCCTAAAACAACATTGGCGCAAGTAACCTAAGTTTCAAATCTTGCAATGATCAACCTTATGTATTGCATTCTATTGATGACCGACCTATAATTTATCAAAAGTTTTACATTGTTTCAAAAATATTTATTTAAAATTTTAGTTAAGTAATTAATTTTATTACGGTTTAGAAAGTAATTAAGCAAAGAGTTACTGAGTGTTATGTTCTAGAATTTCATGTTCACTCATTTTTTATCACTCAAATCATGTTTTATTTAGTTGGTTGTTTAGTTCTTTATTTGTACATAACTTATACTCCATATATGGTTTGACCAACTTTTCAGGAATTGTTTTTTTTTTTTTTTTTTTTTTTTTGGAAAATAGCAATTTGTATTTAATTAATCAACACTTTTGCTAGTGTTTATGGAGAAAAACTATTTTTTTAGCTTCTAAAAAGCTGTTCTTGTTACTAAATATATATTCAAAAGCATTTATATTTTTTTATCATATAAAATAAAAAGTTACATTCTTCTCAAACTTGTACAACATAAAATTTGAGTTTTAATTTTAATTGTTCTAAAATCTACAGATATTCTCAGTAATTTTTTTGTATTAGATGCAATTAGCAATTAACCACGAAAGGCTCAATGTTTTTCCTCCCCGCATTAACCTACGAATATTTATTTAAGTTGGTGTTAAATCAAAAAATTGGATAATACACATGTTTATCTCGTTGTGCTAAATTTCACCAGTCAAAATATATGCATTTGTAAGAAAGCGTTATATTTTGTTTCTATACCAACCGAATAGATTGATAGTCAGCCTAAACTTCAATAAAATTAGTTTACGATACTATACTTGTATCAGATACTTCAATAAAATTAGTTTACGATACTATACTTGAATCAGATAATTGTAATAAATTTTAAAAACTTTTTAAAGAATAATGATGCAAATAATTCTTTGTAGAAGATTATTTATCCATTTAAAAATAGATAATCCATTATTCCAGACCAAGCTCAACAAACATCCAGAATATAAATATTTATCATTTGATATCTTATTTGAAAAAGAAGTTAAACATCGACAAACAATTAAAAAATGGTCATTCTGAGGTCGTCCTATTTTGAGCTTAAACTCTTATAGATTAGCTAAATTAACCACACTCAATTCCAATTCTTATTATCATTCAATGCAATTTAGAAAATTAAGTACACTCAATTCAATTTGTTTTTACTGCAATGCTCACTAGTTATGTATCTGAGCTTGGAAGTATAATACAATCTTTACTCAAGTGTGATTCCTAAAATTTTATCAAAGAAGATCATTATCTGCGTGAAGAATTTGCGTCTTTCATCTTATATATTTTTTTCACGCAAAAATAATAATAGACAATCAGTTAAAGTGAACGCTATCTTTAATCAGAATACTGCTCATTCAACATTAGTAAATTACCTGTTAAAGTATTGAAACTGAAAAACTTTGTAAATTTACCATATGAATAACCACCACCATTTCTTGATTCAAAAGTCACAATTCATAAGCTTCATCCTTTGCTTTATGAATCTGCAATAAATGAAGATATAGTAGTCAGCATTGGTGATCTTATAAACTATGAATCGAACAATTTATAACGAAAACACGATAAGTTACCTATACTCGTCTAAAACTCATTATAGAATTGCAAATGAAGCAACTAATTGCTGCAATTTCTTGAGCAAAGAAAATGCATAATAAACCAATAAACCTATAAAAATTGACATTTTAACAATTCAAAATAACACCAAAATGAGAACCACTTTTACATTCGTAGACCAAAATACAGATGGAGGAAACTAAACTTCTCATTTTTCTAAACTTTCTTATGAGAATTTCTAATTGAGAATTTTATATCGTATCTTCAGATATAAAATTCTTAAGCAAAGAAGATTTAATTTTTCCATGAGTATTTTTTTTGCCATTCACTCCCCCTCTTTATATAGCACTCGCTTGGAGTTTTGCCTTTCCAGTTCAAAAGTTTTGATTTGATTTATTTTTGAATTCAAAATGTTTACCCAATAGAAATTTACGGATTCTATCTTTATGTTTATCTTAAATAATTAGTTAACAGTAGTAGTAGACTGGAGTAGGATCATATATATGTGGTTAATATCTCCATCTTTATATATATATATATATATATATATATATATATATATATATATATATATATATATATATATGTATATGTATATATATATATATATATATATATATATTCTTTAAATTAACAAAGAAAAAATAAAATACAGCCATACGGGTATAAGAATGTCCCGCCGGCAGTTTTTTTCCAACTTACTTTTGTTTAATATCACTTTTTCTTGTTCATAACAAACTAATTAGTTTAACTCTATATATATTATGTTTTTTAAATTAGTTGAGATAAGATAGTAACACTTATTTTTTATAAAAATGTGTATCTTTGAAACCAAATTCAAAAAATTCTATCAGCCAAAACAAATTTAAATAAGCTTGATGTATTTAAGCTTAGATAAGCTTTATTGTTGAAATTTTCAGATTTATCTTTTTATTTAATTTATATTTTTACTATTTCATTCAATTTCAAAAACGTTATTACAATTTCAATTAACTTTGTCTTAAAATTGTCAAGTCGCTTGCTATTAGCTTGCCACTTGGATTAACTACGTTGCTTGTACCTATCCTATTTTATATATATACTAGTATTTGTACCGCGCGATGCACGGTCAATATTAAAAAAATTAATAATAATAAATTATTATCATATTTGTTTGAGCACATTAAATCTAATTATTTTAACAAAATTTTAATTGTAATTTTGCTTCCTATGTAATATACCCAAAAACTAAAAATATATGAAATTGAACAAAGGATACTTACGCGTACTGACAAACCTAATATATAAATGATGAATCACTAAATCATAATTTATTAATACATATTCACACCTCAGCCAAGTTCATGACAAAATAATAAAATAATATGAATTAGTGTAAACATTGGGCGTAAATATATTTTCACTATAAAACACTAACTTATCAACTACGTAATACTGAAATTTCTTTAATTACTTTAAAGAGTTACTTAGCAGCTCATATCCTTTTGCTGAAATAGACCTTCCTTTTTAATATGTTCTAGTGGTAAAAAGGAGGATTTATCTTGAATTTCTAATATTACATACTATTTAAATTGAATGTAGAAGAAAATTCGAATCATACCCATTCATTCAGTTAAGTCTTGATACTGCTAAATCCTTTTGCTTTTTAGGACGGTGTCTAGTATTTGCTATCTCTGATATAGCTTGACTAAATTCCTTTTCACTTCCTTGATGTATTGCTTAAGCTTAATAATTTCAATTTATGAAAAAGCAAAACGACCTAAATCTCACCCTTAACTCAAATTGATAAATCAGTCAATGCTTCTAGTAACCACAATTTAATCTCTTTACATGCACATTAAGGAAATTCAGATTTTGTCCAAATTGATGCTCACATGAAACCAATTCAAGCATGTATGATATAAAAGTAATCAACAAACTAGACACCTCATCATCAAAATAGAATAAAATACAACTGCAAACTTTGACAAATTCACAATCATATATATTGGGATTACTATTTTTCCAACTCGTTTGGCAGTTCTAAGTTGGACTACAGCCGAAAAAAAAAAAAAAAAAGAAGCAAGAATGTAAAAGTATCAAGCAATCGAATATAAAGTACAATGTAAGTGAAATTAACAAATCATAGTTCATGAAAAATATTTCTGTTACTTATTTTGCTTTATAGTTTGTCATTAGATTTTAAAAACTTTCTTATTACCTATTTTATATATATAAATCAATATAACTTTTTCTTACTCAGGAAATTTTGGTAGATATTGCTATATTGTAATACATATTTGCTGCACAAAAGAAAAGAAAAGATATTACTCCTAGTAACAGTTTCATAAGATATATTTCACTAGTAAATTTAACCGCGCTTCGCACGGTCGTGTAAAGCATCATTGATTTTAAGAAATAATTATCAACATAATAAATTTTTTCGTAAATTTATTCGAGATATAAGTGATAATTTTTCACAAATATACATCCAAAATTACAAATATAAATATTTTCGGCTACAACAGTAATTTTATCTGCCGTTTGCATGGTCGCGTTAAGCATCAATGAATTTACTAAATAATATCAACAATGTAAATTCTTTTGTAAATTTATCCGATAGATAAGTGATAATTTTTCACATATATGCATCCAAAATTACAAATATAAATATTTTCATTTACAATTCTGTCTTATAATAATACATAGTACACAGTTTTACGAAGATGATTTTTAGGAATTTCAGTCTATACTAATATTTTTTTGTGCAGTCCGTTATATTTTTCTTTTATATGAATTTTGAATATATATGCTCCTAAACAAAAAAAATATTAGAATGACCTAAATGTAGTAAAATAGAATCCCAAAAAGGAAATGAAACCTTTCTCTTTTTTTTCTTTCTTTTTCTTTATACATCTCTTTTCCATTTCAATCAATACCGTTGACATCTTCGTTTCTTACCCAAAACTTCCACTTAAATCAGAAGACAACACGCCCCTTATTCTCCTCATAACATTTTAAGAATACCTCAATTTTGTTATCCTTAAATAATATTCCCTACCATTAGAACAACACATTAATATTCTCTATAAATTTAAGGAGACTATATATGGAATAAACTAACACTATATATGGAACGAACTAAATGAATCATTATTTGCTAATTAAACTCTATTTTCAGCCATATTGTATGGGATCTTTCCTTTCCCTCCCACGCCCTTATTCCCCTTTGTTTGTTTCATTTTCCTTTTCCTTCTGTTTCCCCATAACTATGTTTTCATTATCTCCTAATTGGAAAATGCATCAAATTCGTTGCAGCTGCAGGCCAAAACTTTTTGCAAAAGTTCTAATTCCTACTTCCTTTCTTTTTCTTGCTTCGCCCAATTTATCAATGAGATTTTAAATGCTTGACAGAAGCCTTGGACCTCCTTTTGTTATGTCCATATGACTGATGTTTGGTGTCTTGAAGAATGAAGAGTTAGTCATATAATCTAGTGTGTTGGTTGACTCAATAGGAGCACAAGATAAAAGCAGTATTGATGCTTTGAAAGTAGAAAATGGCCTTGGTCCCCTGACCAAAAAATGTTGTGCTCAAGCTCAAATTACTATTACTATAGCTATACTTTCTAAAGTTTATACTCAAGTCATACAAAGTCTCATAAGTTAGAGTCACTTGTCATTGCCTTCATCGGATTTTGTTAATAATAAAAAGAAGCAGAACTCTATTGACCTTCTCAACAGGAATAGAAATGTAACCACATAAAATTACCTCTTTATCGTCTTTGGAATCATGGCAACATAAGGAAAATTCTTCAACTCAGAGGCCTTTCCTCTAGGAAGGGCCATAAAACTTGTGGAAAATTGTCAACCCCGCCACGTAAATAATTAGTTGTTGACAGAATGTTTTCAGCAACAACTAAATAAGATAAAGGAATATATATTTGTAGATGACTAATGAGACGTGGATTTTAGGGCTTTTTACATCCACTACGTATACTTTGTGAGTAGTCTTTTAGTCTTTTCAAGTGTTTGTTCTTGTTTTCATCTGTTTTCATGAGTTTTTTAGGTTTTGTGAGTCGAGGACCAAAGAGGGACAAAATGGAACAAAAAGAGCAAAAGAACATAAAGATGAGGCGATTATGCGGCACCGCAAAGTGGAATTGCGGCCGCATCTGTTGCACAGAAAAATGGTAGTCAGCTAAGAAAAGATCACCCAGTTGTGACGAGGATGCGTCACCGCAACTTCGGAGTTGTGGTCGCATATTGGAAGCTCAAACACTCAGTGAGCCAAGCTACATGCCTGAAGTTGCGACGCAGATGCGGCACCGCAAACTCAAGTTGCAACCGCATCTTCGGAAGAGCTGTGAGGACTTGCTGAGTGTTCTGCGGTAGCAAACACATGTTGAGACCGCAAACTTGCAGCGCAACTGCCACATTTGTCCGAAATTTGACTTTTTGTCCTCCCTCTATAAATAATTGTACCTAGCGCTCTGTGCACATTATTGAATATTCCACACTTTTTACTTTTCAGTTGTCATTTAGCATTGAGGGAGCTTTGAATATCATTTATTGTGGAAGCTTTTAAGAAGATTATCCATCTTTTTGTCATCTTCTCCATTAACGCTATTGTAAGCTCATGAATATTCTCTTTGCTACTACTTTATATTTAATGGGTATGAATAGCTAACTCATTTAGCTGAGGTTATGGGACCAAATGTGTTAGTTATGTGATTGGTTTCATATTCACACTTCATTTATATGCCAAATGTTTTCTATTAACTGTGTTTTCTATTAACATTACTTGCTTGGAAAAGAAAGTAGAAGTTAGGAAAAGAGTTAATATCAACAATTTGAGGCATAACCCTCATCTAATAGTGATAGGAATAGGAAAGCATTGAGACTTGTGCCTTATAACCACTCTAAGGCATGGAAAAGCTTAGCTAATGGAAAAGAAAGTAGAATTACATGTTGCATAGAAAAGAAACCCAAGCGTTATTATCAACCAATTTGCCTTTAGTAGTTGTTAATTCAAAACCAAGCATAACCCTCATCTAATAGCTTGAGCTAGGAATAGGAAAGCTAGTTGAGACTAAATGGGTGTTCTCATATAAAACACTCTAAGGCTTGGAAAAGCTTAGAATGAATTTTGCTAATTTGGTTGGAAAACGTTTGGCAAGAGTGAAGTGACCCTTGGTCTATTACATGTATGCATAGAAATTAGTTGCAGTGAAACCCAAGCGCATTACTTTCCATTGGAACCACAACCTTAGTGCCTTTAGTAGTTGTTAATTCAAAACCAAGCATTCTCTCACTAATGATCATGACACATATTAAAACCAAACACTTTGTACATTCCTGTCCCTCGAAATATTGACTATTAGTTGAGCGTTACACTTAACAAGTTTATTTCTTCATTGTATTCTCTGTGGGATTCGACCCCAACTTTGTTGGGTTCTATATTTGGCAATGACAGCTTACTCCTATTTTAGAGGTGTAATTTGGGCGTATCAAATTTTGGCGCCGTTGCCGGGGAATACGGTCTAGAAATTTACTAACTTGTGTAAAACTTTACTTTTAGTCTTTTTTTCTCTTCTTATTTCCTTTTGTTGTTATGTGTTGTGCAGGAAATATGGACGAGAATGGTAATCCTATTCAAGACCCACCAGTGGCGGTCGTCGAAGAGGCGGCGGGGGCAGGCTATGCAGCCGCAATTCAGCCCCCGCCTCTAATTAAAAATTTGAGTTTCCACGTGACCACCACAATGCTACACGTGCTCAACACTAAGGGCCTATTTGGCGGTCTACCCAAAGATGACCCGAATAGGCACCTTAGGAACTTTCTTAGGGTGTGTTATACCAATGTGCATCCGAGCGTCTCTAGTGAAGCAGTCAAGCTATGTCTCTTCTCGTACTTCCTAACGGGGGAAGCCACGGCTTGGTTAGATGATCTTCCGTCCAGGTCCATCACTACTTGGGAGGAATTGACCGAAACATTCCTCAAGAAGTTCTTCCCTCCATCCCGAATGTTGTAACTCCGTGACGAAATCAATAACTTTCGTCAACTTTCTAATGAGGCTCTCCATGAAACTTGAATTCGTTTTAAAAAGAAGGTCAAAAGGTGTCCCAAGCATGGGTTGCCCGATAGTTTTCTTCGACAAATATTTTATAGGTCTTTAGACTCGGTTAATAAATTCATAGCGAATAACATTGCGGAAGGATCTATTATGGATAATTCTTATGCCACAGTTTGTGAATTATTGGATAAACTGACCGAGATGAATGAGGCATGACATACTAGGGAGATGGAAGTAGGTGGATAAAGTTCCTCCAAAAATGTGCTCACTCGTGAGATGATTAAGAAGGAGGAAGAGAGAGATAAGTCCATGGTAAAACTTGTCACCCAAATGGACCTTCTTACAAAACATGTCATGGGTGGTGGAAGTAAGGTGGTGAATGCGGTAGGCTCTTGTGAAGGGGGTTCTCCGGATGAGCAATGCTTCCAAATGTATGATGAGGAGGAGAACTATATCAACAATCAAAGGGAGGGTTTCAGTCAAACTACCAAGGTCCTAATCAAGGATCTTGGCGGCAAGGTCAAGGGAATCAAGGTTGAAACAAGGATCAAGGTAACTCGAGTTGGAGAGATAATCACGACAACAACCATGGGGGTTACAATAACAACTACAACAATTATCGGAGTTCAAATCCGTATGTCCCTCCAAAGGGAAATTAACAAAACTCTAGTCAACCACCTACTAGCGATCCCGCTAGTTCAAAAATTGAAGATATGTTGTCAAGAGTGTTGAAGAAAGTGGAATCCACTGATACCTTTTGCAAGGAGACGAGATGAAGTGAAATAAATAGGGAAAGTTGTTAGTTCTCACTCCACCTCCATTAAACTATTGGAGTCTCAACTTGGCCAAATCTCGGCTATCCTCAACCAAAGACAAAAAGGCACACTCCCTAGTGATACAGTTGCAAATCCAAGGAATGATGGTGATCATAAATGCAATGAAATTACTACTAGAAGTGGAAAAACAATTGGGGAAGAGGCTTTGGTGAAAGATGATATGTTGGTTGACGATGAGAAAATGAAGAACCCATTGTTGTTGAAGAAGAAGTAATTCCAAAGAAGAAGCGGGCTAGTATTGAAAAGCCCCTTGCTGTTGAAGATGTTCCGGAAATTGATGATGCTTAAAGGCATGGAAAAGATATAGGAGGTGCCAAGGGCTTCACCGCCCATTCTAAAGCCTCCTTCTCCATTTACTCAACAGTTGGCAAAGAAAGTGGATGATGGAAAATTTCTCAAATTTAAAGATTGAAAGGGCTTTCAATTAACATCCCCTTGGTGGAAGCACTTGAACAAATGCCCGGTTATGCTAAATTCATGAAAGATCTTGTGACCAAGAGGAGGCATGCTAGTTTTGAAACAATGGGAGTTACACATCATTGTAGCTCTATTGTGACAAAGGCCTTGGTTCAAAAGAAAGAAGATCCGGGAGCTTTCACTATCCCGTGCACAATTGGCATGTATAAATTTGGCAAAGCACAATGTGATCTTGGAGCAAGCATTAACTTGATGCCGCTTGCTATTTTCAACAAATTGGGTTTGGGCACTCCCCGACCTACAACAATGAGATTGCTAATGGCGGATAGAACCGTGAAGAGATCGGTTGGTATCCTCTATGATGTGCTTGTGAGGGTTGATCGATTCATTTTTCTGGCCTATTTTGTGATCGTGGGAAGTTTATTTTGAGGTACCCATAATCTTGGAGAGACCTTTCTAGGCCACGAGGCGTGCTTTTGTAGATGTGGAGAAGGGTGACCTCAAATTTAGAATGAATGATGAAGAAGTCACTTTCCATATTTGCAAATCAATGAAACAACCGACGGATCTGAGTGTTGTGTCGGTTACCGATACGATTGATGAAGCCATGGATACAGCCGTTGAGCATGAGTATGCAGGTGATATGTTGGCGGCAGTGATAATGAACTATGAGGGGGAATATGATGAAGAGTTCGAGAAGACGGTTAATGCATTGATTGGGTTGGGGTCATCCCATTACAATCCAAAGAAGCTTGATCTTGATTTAGAAAATCGTGCTACTCCTCCCGCAACGCCTTCCATTATTGAGCCTCCTACCTTGGAACTCAAACCTTTTCCTTCACACTTCAGGTATGAATCCCTTGGTCCCAACAACATATTGCCTGTGATTATTTCCGCACGATTGATGGATGAACAACGAGAAAGGTTGTTGGTAATCTTGAGAAGATATAAAACAGCAATTGGTTGGCGTATTGCGGATATCTAAGGGATTCCGCCCGGTATTTGTACTCATAAAGTTCAACTTGATGAAGAATGTGAGCCAAGTGTTGAACATCAAAGGAGGTTGAACCCTCCTATGCAAAAAGTTGTGAAGATTGAAATCATCAAGTGGTTAGATGCCAGTGTTGTGTATCCTATATTGGATAGGTCTTGGCTTAGTCCGGTTCAATGTGTGCCCAAAAAGGGTCGAATCACCGTGGTTGCAAATGCTAAAAATGAATTAATTCCCACTCGCACAGTCACCGGATGACAGGTTTGCATGGATTATCGAAAGTTGAACAAGTGGACGAAAAAGGACCACTTCCCAATGCCATTCATGGATCAAATGCTTGATAGGTTTGAGGGAAGGGATTATTATTGCTTCCTTGGTGGCTATTTTGGGTACAACCAAATCACCATTGCCCCCGATGATTAAGAGAAAACCACTTTCACTTGTCCTTATGGGACTTTTGCTTTTAAGAGAATGCCCTTTAGGCTATGTAATGCACCCGCAACCTTTCAACGTTGCATGATGTCTATCTTCTCCGACATGGTTGAGGAGTTCATTAAAATCTTCATGGACGACTTTTCCGTGGTGGGGGACTCCTTTGATGAATGCTTGGAGAATCTTGCCCAAGTATTGAAAAGATGTGAAGAGACAAACTTGGTCCTAAATTGGGAGAAGTGTCACTTCATGGTTAGAGAAGGGATTGTCTTGAGGCACAAAATTTCGGAAAAGGGGCTTGAGGTTGATCAACTAAAATTGAGGTTATTGCCAAGCTTCCTCCCCCAATCTCCGTAAAGGGTATTCGTAGCTTCCTTGGGCATGCCGGTTTTTATAGAAGATTCATCAAGGACTTTTAAAAAATAGCCAACCCTCTATTCAAGTTGTTGGAGAAGGAGTCAAAGTTTATATTTGATGATGCTTGCTTGAAGGCATTTGAGGGCTTGAAAGAAAGACTTACATCGGCTCCTATCATTATTGCGCCGGATTGGTCTCAACCCTTTGAGTTAATGTGTGATGCAAGCGGATTTTCCATGGGGGCTGTTCTTGGTCAAAAGCGTGATAGGATCTTTCACCTGATTTACTATGCAAGCAAGACTTTAAATGGTGCCCAAATGAACCACACGGTCACCGAGCAAGAGTTTCTTGCTATTGTGTTTGCTTTCGAGAAGTTTCGTGCTTACTTGTTGGGAACCCATGTGATTGTTCACACCGACCATGCGGCTCTACGTTACCTCATGACAAAGAAAGATGCTAAACCGAGGTTGATACGTTGGGTCCTTCTCTTGCAAGAATTTGACTTTGAAGTCAAAGATCGAAAAGGTTGTGAAAATTAAGTGGCGGACCATTTATCTCGCCTTGAAGAGAGCGGGCATCCATTGGATAGTCTTGAAATAAATGAATGGCAAAATACATCAAAACACCCCTAAACTATACCCAAAATGTCGATATCACACTTAAACTTTACTAGTGACCTATTACACACCTAATATATAAAAAAGTGATATAATTTACCCCCTCAGAACTGAGAACCAGTCTCAGGTGTGGGAGTGTTCCACACGCGCGCGACACTTCAGCGACACGTCATTGCTAATCTTAGAAATACAATAAATTTATATTTTATTTATTCTTTCACAATCTTTCTTTTTTTATTTATATACAGGTTTTTTTTCTTTTTGTTCTTGTCTAACCACCGTCGACCACCACCTAATACCACCACCATCACCGCAATTTCACAAATCAAAAAACCACTATCATCGAAATAGTTTGACGAAACTCACAAATGGACGGAAAATACAAGCTCATTTATATGAAATAATAAGCATAATAGCAACATGAAATAAAGTGACCCGGTTTGCGGAGAAGATGAGAAGGAGCGAGTGATGCTACGTTGCTTCAATGGTGCCCATAAAAAAAAAAAATCTTTTGCCCAAGCAATTGAAAACTAGATTAGTACTAAATCTCAAAGAACTCCATTGGATTTTTGGATCTATGAGTTAAAATAAATTCTTCAATAGCAAAAACATTTTAGCCATCAAAGCTTCGACCACGTCACGCCCGCCCCGATGCCCCACACCATTCTTCTTCTTCAACAATAATTTCCAACAAACCATCTCCTTCCAATTTTGCTTCTAGTTCTCATTCAAATCACCAATTTAAGGAAACCCACAAATACCCATTTGCTTCATCTTCTTCTTCTAGACAATCCGGACTTGACAAATTTATCTAAAATTCCACCAAAAGGTTTTCATGGAGTAATAATGGTGGAGGTGCTCAGAGAATTAAAAGATGTTCTAAAATTTTGGTTTATGTCTTTGCTATGGAGGAGGGACGGAAGATGGAGATGGAAGAAAGAATGAAGATGAATTTGGTGGGTGGGGAAAATGAGGGGTGGGGTGGGGGTTAAAAAAATTGAATTTTACAATAAAAAAAGGAAAAATAAATAATATATAATTAAAACGCACCTCTTTTTTTTTTTTAATTTTTAAATATTGTGCCGCATCAGCTCTGAGGGAGTAAAAAATATCAGTTTTAGATACATAAGGTGTGTAATGGGACGACATGATAGTTTAAGTGTGATATTGACATTTTGGGTATAGTTTAGGGGTGTTTTGATGTATTTTGCCATAAATGAATCATTCTCGGATAAGCAAGTGATGGTGGGGTCATATGATATGATTCCATGGTATGCCGACTTTGCAAACTATAATGCTAGTGACATCATGCCGGAGGATTTGAACTTCCACCGAAAGAATAAGTTCTTGAACAACGTCCGGAAGTTTTATTGAGATGAGCCATATCTATTCCGGGTTTATGCCGACAACATCATAAGGAGGTGCATACCCGAAGTAGAAATGATGTCCATCATTGAAGCATGTCACTTATCTCCGGTTGGTGGACACCATAGTAGTTCAAGAACGGTGGCCAAGGTTCTTCAAAGTGGTTTCTATTGGCCTACCATCCACCAAGACGCCCATGATTTTGTGAAAGCATGTGATCAATGTCAACGACAAGGGGGTATTTCTAGAAGGTATGAATTGCCTATGATACCAATTCTTGAGGTTAAGTTGTTTGATGTATGGGGCATTGATTTCATGGGGCCGTTTGTGAGTTCCTACAACAACAAATACATCCTTGTAGCGGTGGACTATGTGTCCAAATGGGTGGAGGCCATTGCGCTTCCCAATAATGAAGGTAAGAGTGTCACCACATTCTTGAAAAAGCACATATTCTCAAGGTTTGGAACTCCAAGGGCCATCATTAGTGATGGGGGCACTCACTTTTGCAACTGCTTATTCAAAGCATTTCTTGAGAAATATGAAGTAAAGCATAAAGTGGCCACCCCTTATCACCCCCAAATAAGTGGTCAAGTTGAGGTGTCGAATCGGGAGATCAAGAGCATCCTCTCAAAGATTTTTAACGCAAATAGGACTAATTGGTCGAGAAAGTTGGATGATGCTCTATGGGCATACCAAACTACATACGAAACACCTACTGGCTTGTCTCCCTATCAATTGGTATTTGGCAAAGCTTGTCACCTTCTGGTGGAATTTGAACACAAGGCACTTTGGGCATGAAAAAGTTGAATCTTGATTGGGGAGATGCTTCACAACTAAGGATGGATCAACTAAATGAGGTGGATGAATTTTGATTTAGAGCCCACATGAGATCTTCCATCTACAAAGCCCGCATGAAGCATTTCCGTGATAAAAAGATCTTGCAAAGAGAGTTTAGTACCGGGATCAGGTGCTATTGTTCAATTCAAGACTTCGGTTGTTTCCTGGAAAGTTGATATCTAAGTGGTCCGCTCCGTTTGAAATCACCCAAGTGTTCCCACATAGAGCACTTGAACTTGTGTGCCCAAGTGAAAATAAAATCAAAGTGAACGGGCAAGGGTTTAAGCATTACTTTGGCTTACCCAATGAAGAAAAGACAATGGAGGTCACCTACCACAATGAACCACAAAAAAGGGGGTAAAATCGTCGTGCCGCGACGTAACTCAGGCGCTTCTTGGGAGGCAACCCAAGTTTTTTGTTTAATGTTTGCTTAACTCTGTAAAATGCAAGAATGCAGGGTAAATAAATGCAACGTGAACTCGTGGAAAGAATTGAAAGAGAACTTGAGAAAATTAAAGACAGGGGTGAATTTGCGGCCTTGATGCGGTACCGCAAATCATGTTGCGAGGAAAGTTTGTGGCCGCAAACTTCACCCCCCAGAATGGCAGTGGCCAAGGAAAAAAGAGCAAGTTTGCGAGCCATTTGCAGCACCGCAAAACGTTTTTGCGACCGCAACATGGCTCAACCCAATCCGCCAGTGACACGTCAGGTAGGTGGAGTTTGCGGTGGGAATGCGAGGTCGCAAACTTGATATGCGACCGCATTCTCCCTGCAAACTCCAAACGTATAAAAGGTTCCTAAAAAGTTTTCTTCCTCATTTTCTTTCAAACTAAACGCCTGTGGCCTCTCATCTCCCCTAATTGCAATTTCGAGCATACACCTCTCAAAACGGATGCAATCCCCTCCCCATCTTGTGTTGTGGTGCATCTGTTGGCTTGTAATCATCAATTTCCCACTTGACCATACCTACTATTGATCACTAAGGTATGTTAATGGCTCTTGATACTAACTCTTTCAAATCTTGCAATCTAAGCTTGGTACTAGCCTATAACAATGCCTTATAACTCTAATGTGATGCATGAAATGCTATTCCTACTTGTTTTAATTAATTTATTTCAGTTTTGTGGGATGTGAATTTTTATGCATGGGAATTGTTAGATTAGGGGTAGGGGATTGCTTGTTGGTAGTTTCTCATGTTAGTATTGCTTATCGTGATTAGGGGATGGGGGGGATTGACCTAAAATGCTTAAAATCGCAAAACATGGCGAGGGACTCATTGTTGGGGACGGAGATGGATTTGCGACCTCAAACTTTGTTTGCGGTGGCGCATATCCATCACATCTATGGCTGCTTCTGGAAGTGCCCTCCCCAAAAGTCAGTGTGTTTCAACCAAGATGCGGTGCCGCATCTTGGATTTTGCGACCGTAACTTGTCAGTGGCGGCATCGCAAACTCAAGATGCGATCACATTTTGGCTATTCTTCCTATGAAATTATTTTTTTGCTAGTTTAATCATTTCTTAGAACCATAAAAACATCAAAAATATTTTTCCATTTGTTTTGATTGTAGGACCTAATGTTTGTTAATTGTACAGGAGGACTGGCCGCAAGAACTTGGCATAAAAGAACCCAACCAGCCTTACTGGGAAGAAAAGGAAGCGGCCTGCTCTGGGTGTTGGGCCATCTACCACACCCTCCACACCTCAGCCAGCTCCCACAGCCCAGGGCACTCCAGCCACCACCGATGATATGATCCGACAAAGGTTTGAGGCCTAGATAAAAAGAGAAGAGGGTCTCCGATGGGCTATTGAAGGGGTGAAGGAGCGTTATGACATCAAACACTCCTTCAATATTGAGAAGCACATCAGTCTGTCAGGATTAAAAGAATCGTTTCCCAGAATCATGGAGCAATTGCACCAGAGAAACTGGATGGTTTTCACCCAAGAGCCTGGGAAGTTTGTCCCCCAGATTGTCAAAGAATTCTATGCTAGCTTGGTTGTCGCCATGGGCAAAAAGAAGAAGGCTGTAGTGGGCTGCACTATGAGGGGAGAAGTTGTGCCCTTGTTCCATGAGGGGATCAATTTAGAATACTTTAACAACAAGGGCACCCCTTATAGTGAATATGACGAAATGATTCAACCTGCTGTAGCTGAGACCAAACGAGAGTAGTTTGCATAAATCATAGCGGCTCCAGGCACTACTCCTCCGTGGATCAGGCCTAGGACGGGTATTGAAAAGGTGACCCTAAACATTGAGGCAAAATTTTGATTATCCTTCCTCCGCTCCCGGTTCTGGCCATCACATAATGAGACCCTAGTGGGGACTCGCAAGCCCATTCTCATCGCGTGCATCATAACTGGGGTCCACATTAATATGGGTCACATTATGTATCCCCACATCATCGATCGAGCCTGGCAGACATCTCGGTCCATCCCCTTCCCATACTTGACCACTACCTTATGCAGGAGGCACAAGGTGCCTGTGTTTAAAAGGGTGGACCGAGAATGTGTAGCAACTGGGGTCGAAGATATTCTTCGGACGGAGGATGATGATAACCTTGAGAGAAAGAGAAAAAAGGCACGGGATCAGACCATTGACCTCACAACCAACTTAGAAGACCTTGCTAGGCCTGCCACTTCAGCCATTCCGACGCCCTCGGGTCCTGCTTCGGCTGGTGCCTCCCTAGCACAGCTGCGGGGTCCACCACTAGCAACACCCCTCCACCTGTAATATGAGCCCCACCTCGGAGAATACGGCCCCCTCTGTTGATGATTATTAGAACATGGCCCAGACTGTGGGTGCTGTGGATTCCAAAGTGACTCACTTCATCCGATCTCTGCCTGACCTGATTACAAAGGCGGTAGAGGAATCCAACAGGAAGTGTGCCGAGCGTTTGGTAAATCTGGAGAAGAGGGTAGAGAAGATAGAGGCTGGTGAGGTAGAGAGTGTGAAGGCGGTGAAGACCGACCTTACTCAGTTGTGTGCAGATTTTGTAGCTTCCCGGACCCCACTATTTGAGGCTATGGGCACAGGAGTTGGCACGGATACTGAGGGGGGCCAGCATGGGTCGGAGGATGCCGAGAGTTCTTCGCATCACTCCCCCGCCAGAGATGATCTTTAGATCTGGGTGATGATGATTACGAGGAGCTAGATGATATAGAGCCACTTCCGAATGCCTTGGAGGAGCAGCTTTAGGCGGTATTAGCTGCTACTGCCCGGCATGGCCACCGTGTCACTCGCACAGATGCTGAGCTTGAGCACGACCTGTAGATAGCCAGAGAGCACTCCCTCATGGATATGATGCCCCCTACAGGGAAGAGTACCAGTGCTACATCCGGACTTTCACCTGTTGGCAGCACTTCAGCGCCATCTGAGCCCACATCATCCACCATTGCTGCTACTGAGCCCACCGCTGAGCACAGCACTAAGGCAGTTTGTGAGGCCACATGAGCTGTTACAGGGAGTGCTTACTTCTTTTTGAGTGCTACTTATTTATTGTATTAGGGACAATGCAATGTTTTTAGTGGGGAGGGTGGTATTCCTAGTGTCGTTTGATGGATTTTGAGTCTTTTTGATATGATGTACTTTTGGCGGATAGTACTTTTGATTGTTGTTTTAAATATTATAGTATTTTCATTATTTGCATATTTGTTGTTGTGTTGTTGCCCGGTTGTTGTTTATGTCATTTTGTGGTATTAGCTATATCCTTGGCTTTTCTTAGCCGTGGTTCTTTTCCTAAGAATGCTAATGGTCTTTGGAACCCGGTATTTGTAGAAAGTTTGAGTCGGCAGGTCCCAATGATAGATATTTGGGCTCTTTCTTAAGGGAACTAAGCCTTGTCAGGTCGGGATGTGAGCATGACTTGTTTCGTATCAATACAATTAGAAGGTTACATAATAGGGCGTACCTCTCAAAATTTTAAATTTTATTGAGAAATGATGACCATGACAACTTAAGCTTCACTTTGTTACTCTTGACTACTCAATTGGGTAAACCATTAATTGATCTTGTTTTGATAGATATTGACTCATTCTGAACAATGCATGTGCCAAGAGTGGTGACGCTTTGTATTAACTTGTGTGATTGCTTGTGTCAACTAGAACTTGCACGCTTGTCTTCCTAATCTAAACTTGAATGATCAGTTGAAGAAAGAATCTTAGGCAATCATTGAATTTCCATGTGAAATACCTTGTTCATATATATATATATATATATATATATATATATATATATATATATATATATATATATATATATATATATATATATATATATAGTCAACCCTTTTGAGCCTTTAACCTTTTTCTTGATCCCCTTATGACAAGCCGTACCACTTTACATATCTCTTTTGAACCCATCCTTCCTTGAACTCTAAAATCTCAACATAGGCTTTTAGCCTAAGTTGGGGGTGAGAGGCCATGTGTTAAAGGTTGACGAAAATCGAAAGTGGAATGGCCGTAGTTAGAAAGGAAAAGGTTGCCTGTGCATGAAAGAAAATAAAAGAAAAAAGAAGAAGTTGTGTTATTGTTGTGTTGCTAGAAAGGATTCACTAATAAGTGCAAAAGAGGACGGTTAATAAGAAGGCAATAAAAAAATGTGACTAAGGAGAGAAAAGGTGGAAAGAAAATGAAATCATGATGAATAAAAAAAAAGCCCTCAACCTAGTCAAATGTAGTGATCAAGGAAGGAATAGTCACTTTTGTACCCAAATTTATATCCTACCCAACCCAAAGCCATCATTACAAACTGGAAAGACATTTGTGATCTACAATCAATTATTTTTGGAATTAGTATGGAAAGAAAATAAGGGCAAGGATACGGTTTGATACTTGTGACACGCGAGATTCTTTTTCTTAGTGCGAGTGTTCTCCTTTTGTCCCTATATTTTGATTGATATTTGTGTGAAAGAGACTTTCTTTCTTGTGAGGGCGCATGTATTGTAGCAGTAGATGAGCAATTAGACCATGCAAGCGAGTCAATAGGACGTGAATGTGAATTGAGTAACCTCGAGAAACCATATGAATCTTTGGAGTGTCATAAGGTCATTGCTTGTGCATTTTTGAAATAACAGGAAGGGGCGGACATAGTAGAAGGATTATGTGTGTTTTCTAATTATTGATACCAACCGATAGTCATGTGCTACCCATGTAGGCCAATTGGCAAGTTGTGAGTCATGAGTATCGAGTTGTTTGCTTGAGGACAAGCAAAAGGTTAAGTTGGGGGTGTTGATGAGTCGTGGATTTTAGGTCTTTTTACATCCACTATGTATACTTTTTTAGGAGTCTTTTCAAGTGTTTGTTCTTGTTTTCGTGTGTTTTCATGAGTTTTCAGGTTTTGTGAGTCGAGGACAAAAGAGGGACAAAATGGAACAAAAAAGAGCAAAAGAACATAAAGATGCGGCGATTATGCGGCACCGCAAAGTGGAATTACGGCCGCATCTTCTACACAGAAAAATGGCAGTCAGCTAAGAAAAGATCACCCAGTTGCGATGAGGATGCGGCATCGCAACTTCGGAGTTGCGGTCGCATATTGGAAGCTCAAACACCCAGTGAGCCAAGCTACATGCCTGAAGTTGCGACGCAGATGCGGCACCGCAAACTCAAGTTGCGGCCGCATCTTCAGAAGAGGTTTGAGGACTTCCTGAGTGTTCTTCGGTCGCAAACCCATGTTGCGACCGCAAACTTGGACCGCAACTACTACATTTGTCCGAAAATTGACTTTTTATCCTCCCTCTATAGATACTTGTACCTAGTGCTTTGTGCACATTATTGAATATTCCACACTTTTTACTTTTCAGTTGTCTTTTAGCATTGAGGGAGCTTTGAATATCATTTATTGTGGAAGCTTTTAAGAAGATTCTCCATCTTTTTGTCATCTTCTCCATTAACACTATTGTAAACTCATGAATATTCTCTTTCCTAATACTTTATTTTTAATGGGTATGAACAACTAACTCATTTAGCTAAGGTTGTGGGACCAAATGTGTTAGTTAGGTGATTGAGTTTCATATTCACACTTCATTTATGGTAAAATTTCTCAAATGACTACCTTATTGTAGCTTCCTACCATTTGTAGCTATCCTTTTAAATATTACCATTTGTAGCTACATTTTGGCAAAATAGTGTATGTTTTCGCATGTATTTGTTGCCAACAAATACATGAGAACAAGGTAAAAAAAAAAAAAAAAAAAAAAAAAACATGATCCTTGATTTTAGTCTTTAATGGTGGAGCTATTAAATTAGATATTACTATATATTTTTTTGATGTATTTTAGTGATTTTTTTTTTTTGATGTATTTCGGTTTTTTTTTTGCCATAATGTATTTCCGTGTCTTTTTTTTTTTTTTATGTATTTCGGTGATTTTTTTTTATGTATTTTACTTGATTTTTTTTTTGATGTATTTCAAAAAAATAATGTGGCTTTTTTTGATGTATTTCAAATACATTGTGTACATTCCAACTACTATGAAGCCAAATATATTCAAATTTTCGTGTATTTGAATGGATTTCAACATATACATTCAGATACAAGACCAAAAAATTCAAATACATGACAAATACATTCAAAAAAATAATGTGTTTGGCTATTAACAAAATACACTCAAAAATACAAAGACAAATACATTAAAAAACAGTGTATTTGTGAGATGTAGATTTTTTAATGTATTTGTATTTGGCTTTTAACAAATACACATGGCCAGATCTGAGACACTACCACCACCAAAAAACCCTAATCTCTCCAACACCACCAAAATTCTAATCTGAGACGACACCACCACCAAAAACCCAAATCTGAGACACCATCACCACAAAAAATCCCTAATCTTTCCATCACCAACAAAACCCTAATCTCTCCACCTCTGCGTCATCTTCTCCGCCACCATCTCAAAATCAATCCATCACCGCCGCCATCAACAATGCACACGGCCAGATCTGCAGAGTGAAAAGAGAGAGAGAGGGGTGAGCACAGAGGGAGACGGAGAAGAGAGAGATGGGCGGCGGAGAGAGAGAGAGGGGTGAGCACAGAGGGAGAGGGAGAAGAGAGAGGGGGCGGTGCGGCCATGGTGGTGGTGCGGCCATGGTGGTGGTGGTTGAGAGAAGGGAAGAGAGATTTTTTAAGGTTTTTGAGAAATGAAAAATATGAAATGAGTAGTGATTGAGAAAAAAGAAAGATATATGTGTTTGGGTATGTATTTTTTGATATAGCTACCATTTGTAATTTAGAAAAGTTAATTAGCTACTAAATATAATTAAATAAAAGGATAGTTAATATTAATAATTAGGTCTTAAAAGAAGCTACAATGAGTAAAAATTCCTTCATTTATATGCAAAATGTGTTTTCTATTAACTCTTCATGCTTCAATGTCTTGTGATGGTGTACAATATTACTTGTGCCTTATTACCATTACTTTGCTTGGAAAAGAAAGTAGAGGTTGGGAAAAGAGTTAATATTAACAATTTAAGGCATAATCCTCATCTAATAGCTTGAGCTAGGAATAGGAAAGCTAGTTGAGACTAAATGGGTGTTCTCATATAAAACACTCTAAGGCTTGTAAAAGCTTAGAATGAATTTTGCTAATTTGGTTGGAAAACGTTTGGCAAGAGTTAAGTGACCCTTGGTCTACTATGCATAGAAATTAGTTGAAGTGAAACTCAAGCGCATTACTTTCCATTGGAACCACATCCTTAGTGTCTTTAGTAATTGTTAATTCAAAACCAAGCATTCTCTCACTAATGATCATGACACATATTAAAACCAAACACTTTGTACATTCCCGTCTCTCGAAATATTGTCTATTAGTCCAATACACTTACAACTGAGAAGAGTTTATTTCTTCATTGTATTCTCTGTGGAATTCGACTCCAATCTTGTTGGGTTCTATATTTGACAATGACCGCTTACTCCTATTTTAGAGGTGTAATTTGGGCTTATCAATGACACAACTTTCAAATCAGAAAAAGTTTACTTATTACACGCGATATTAAGGAAGCTTTGAGAAACCAAAAATAAATTCAAAAAAATCCAGTACTTCTTTTGCACTGCATACACGAATTCAGTGCATTTCCTATTTCAGCCTCTCTACATGAACATTACTATCCAACTATCTAGCTCTAATAATTCACATTGTAAATGTTGTAGGAATATAGCGTATTTGAGAATTTACTTTGTGTGAAAAAGGAGAGGAAAAAACAATTAGACAAACCTATAAGGCTATAACAATGCAAGGCTGGAGCAGGAGATTGTTTAGATTGATGGGGTCTCATCTTTGCAGAAGAGCTTGCTCAGATTTTCTAGAAAATTGGACTTTTCTAATATAAGAAAACTTATGATAAGAGTGGGGAGATGGATAGGTTTCAAACTTGGAAAACCAAAAAGCTTCCGTAACTGATATAAACGTAAATGATTTTATTGATTAATATTTAATGACACTCAATAAGCGTGATCATAATGTTGTTAATCCTTTAATTAGAAAATAAAGAAAATTTAAGAGCAAAAAGTCAAAAAATTACCAATGATGAAAAATGATAAATACTTTATTTAAAGGTGATGGTTCCAACTGAATTATGGAACTGAGAGTGCGATACATGATTGATTGAAAGTCTATTTTTAAACTCAAGCAACGAGAATTTATTATATGTAATATTATATATATATTGTAGACTTTTATTCTACTATTCAAATTACTTTTTATGTTTAAATGGAAATATACTTATATACTACATATACTTATATATATGATAAAATTATATAAATAAAATTTAATATACTGGTCCTACAATTACGCACATATAGTTGTATACTTATATATAGGCAGTTTTAATATGTATACATATATACTATATATACTTAATATATATACTAAATATATGTAAAAAGAGTTTTAACTGATTCTAAAAATATGGACTATTTTCATGCCTAAGTCTAAATCAAAAGATACGTTTTAACTAATTTTAAATGTAATTTTTTTTTTTTATCATATTTCATATATAGTAAGAACACAAGTATCCTTTTACTGCCAATTTTTTTTTTTTTTAAAGAATATAAGAAGAAATTACGACTATTAATTGTGATATCAAGAATAATCCATAAAAGAACATGATTTTTAGTCCAAAAGCTGGTCTCTTCTTCCAAATGACGTGTCTCTGACAAAGTGAAATCTCTCAGGATCTGTTAAATTATAAAACATGTTAATATACTGACCTTAATTTATTAGGCCGGTTAAAATACTATGGATTTTCAAAGGACGTCTCATAAAAGATTGACTCATCATTAAATAATATCCATCGAAAGTCTGTCTAAATTGTTCTAACTTCTTTATAGGAAATTCATATTTTACTTATGTACACACGTGTGTGTATGTATGTATGTATGTGTGGCATATATATATATATATATATATATATATATATATATATATATATATATATATATCAAAATTAATATGGGTGGAAAAAAATGAATATTAAGATGAAATTTACCGTGAGCAAATTGGTACTCTGCTGTTCTTGTTTCATTTTCCCATGCCTTCCAACGACTCATCTGAAATTAATAAAACGCAACCGAAAAATGGGTCAAAATGCAAGAAGTAAATAAAAATAAAGAAGATTGAGAGATTTTCTATGTATTTTATTAAGGAAAAATATAAAGTAAATAGTTTTTATTTTTTTATTTTTTTATAGAAATACCTTAACTCTTCCCAAAGCCAAGTGGTAACACAACAGTAAAATAAGTGAAAAATAGCCAGCCCAAAACTAAAAATATATAATGATGAACACCAGCACAAATGCCACTTTCCCTTGCAAACAATCTAACAAAATAAACTCCTTCTTGGTTTAAATAATAAAAAATCTAACTTATATTCATTGAAACAACAATGATTTTTTTCACGATACGTGAAACAACTTGTTATTAAAACTTATATTAAATAATAAAAAATTTAACTTATATTCACTGAAACAACAATAATTTTTTTCACGATACATAAAACAACTTGTTACAAAAAAATTAATTATCTTATTTTTTTGATGATAAGATATCCCCACACTTGGATCTCTTAGTCTCTTTGTTTGATTCTTCCTTTTACTCTGTAATTGAGTATACAACAAAATTGAATGAAAATTACTGAGAAATGAGAAGAAAGAGAGAGAAGAAATTTCGAGAGAAACACATGTAATATTGATCCTAAAAATGTGAGACTAGTTGGTGGTTTATCTAAGTATGGTCCCGCTAAAATAGGACACATTGGAATTAGCATTTTTTTTCTTCCATTTTGTATGAGTTTAATTGCACTTTTTTTTTTTTTTTGGTACTTCTAAATTGGAACTTTGTTGTAGTTTTAATTTGGATGTTTGTGGTAATTACACTTGGCAGCCTAATGATAACATCCAAATTCACTCCTCAAAGAGAAAGTGTACACAGTCGTCGCAATATAATTTACCCAATTATGAGTCGGGGTCGAATCCACAGGAACAATATAAAGGCAATTCAAATAAGTAAGGAATTATCACCAACTAAGCTAAGGCACACACTTTTTCAATATTTGGTTTTTGATTTAAAACTAACAAAGACAAAAGTAACCTAGAAAACAAGTAAAATGATCAATGGCCACAAGCATGGATACAAGAAAAATTACTCTCAAGTAACGATCCAGTGTATTTCATGATTTTACAACTATGAGTGAGTTTACGCTAATTAGATAATGATCTCTAAAATCTCATTAAAAGTCTCTCGAACAAATCAATGAATTTCACTCTAAGCTTTCTTAAGTCTTAGAATGTGATTTTAAGCACAATCAATATAATCTCAAGTAACTTTCCTATCTCTAGCTCAAGTTATTAGATGGGATTTAATGACCCAAATTCTTGTTAATTAATCTTTCCCAACCTCAATCTTCCTCTCTCGAGCTCAAATCGAAGTAAATGGGTGGGTCTTAGGGTTAGCTAATCCCTTAAGAAACATTAAAAACAAGATTAATTAAAACAACATTAACCCACTTCATTAGTAATAAAAATCATTCAATACATAAACAAAACAAGAGTTTCATCCAACACTTTAATCATAGAATATTTCCATAAACAAGATTCAAGTGAAGAAAATAAATACTACACACTTAGATATTCATTACAAAGCAAGAAATTAAAGAAATGAAGTAAAGGTTCAAGAAAGTGTTTAACTAAATCTTCAAATCTTCAACTTCAAAGTGTGGTATAAAACCCTAGTTCCCAAATTTGTGTAAAAATGGCCAAAGATGACAATATTTTCTCCCATGTCTTGTTTTTATAGTTCAACAACTTTCCCCCAATAAAAAGTGACGAAAATGACTTTCAAATTTCAGATTTCAGATTTGCATTTCAACCACTTTTTGCACTTTTAGCCAATTTTCTCATTTTCTTCAATTTGACCTTTTTTTGACTTGTTTTGATTTCTTTCCGATCACTTCTCAAGTATGTAAAACCTATAAAATGAAAGTAAACGATATTAAATGCACTATTTTCTCAATCAAACAGGTCAAAAGTCTAAGATTAAAGAAGAAATAAGTTGAAAAATATCAAATTATCACCTACCAGCCAAAGCCAATGTGGTAACACAACAGTAGAATACGTGAAAAATAGCCAGCCCAAAACTAAAAATATATAATAATAATAATAATAAACACCATCACAAATGCCACTTTCACTTGCAAACAATCTAACAAAATAAACTCCCTCTTAGTTTAAATAATAAAAAATCTAACTTATATTCATTGAAACAACAATGATTTTTTTCACGATACATGAAACAACTTGTTATTAAAACTTAGATTAAATAATAAAAAATCTAACTTAATTCACTGAAACAACAATAATTTTTTTCACGATACGTGAAACAACTTGTTACAAAAAAATTAATTATCTTATTTTTTGATGATAAGATATCCGCACACTTGGATCTCTTAGTCTTTTTGATTGATTCTTCCTTTTGCTCTGTAATTGAGTGTACAACAAAATTGAATGAAAATTGCTAAGAGATGAGAAGAAAGAGAGAGAAGAAATGTTGAGAGAAACACATGTAATATTGATCCTAAAAATGTGAGACTAGTAGGTTTATCTGGAAGAGGCTCCCTCCAGTAGGCTTTGTGTCCAGTTTGTCAAGTGCAGTCCTAATCTACTTACACCTGTACACAATTAAATCAAAGGGTCAAAATATGCTTAACTAATATATCTCCTCAATCATAATTAATGTTAAACTAAGAGTTCTGTATGGCAAGATGAAACAGCCGAAAATCTTGCTGTGGGTATTTCTTTCCGGAAAAAGATTGGAATTTTTTTTTTGTACTCTTAGTTTAACTATTGGATTAGATTAATTTAAAATATTAAAATAAAAATTTATATATTAAAAAAAATACAGAAAGTATTGTAAGCTAATAATTTTTTTTCATATCAATATGATGAAAATATACATCTTAAAATGTTAGTTAAAGTTCATGTACTTTGACTCTCGAAAAACAAAACGTGACAAGCATTTTGAGATGGCGAGACTATTAAATTTGAACGAGGTTGGGATTAGGAGGTATAAATTTATTGGAGATTTGACTTGAACAATGAAATTAACAAAAAACCATGAAATTAACTAAAAAAAAAAAAAAGAGAGAGAGAATTGTTTGCACATAAAAAGGAAAAAGTTAACTGATCCAATACTTTGGCCTACAAATATGGTGCCAATAAGAAAAGAATAAAATACAGAACTCTTGTTTAACCATGATTTAGGAGGTATTTTAGTTAAGCATATTTTGACCCTTAGATTTAATTGTGTACAGGTGTAAGTAGATTAGGACTGCACTTGACAAACTGGACACAAAGCCTACTGGAGGGGATCCTCTTCCGGTTTATCTAAGTATGGTTCCATTAAAATAGGATACTTTTGAATTAGCAGTTTTTTTTTTTTTGGATAAGGCACTATTACACACACAACTATATCAAAGTTCTTCACACCTTACCTTTCCCTGGGTCCTATTACCCCCTAAACTTATTTAAAACGGAATAATTACCGCCCTTAAACGCTGATGCCCACTCTCAGATGGGAGAGTGGCATACACTCTCCTTGCCACATGTGTATTTATTTGTTTTAATTTTTTTTCACCTTACGTGTTAATTTTTTAAAAAAACATAAAAAACTGAATTTTCTTGTAAAAAACAGATTTTTAAACCCATTTTTTTTAAAAAAAAAATATTCATTTTTTTTTTTAAACAAAACTGAAAACATTGATTAAAAAACTGAATTTTCTTTTTAAAAAAAGATTTATAAAACTCTTTTTTTTTTTTTAACAAAATTGAAAATTTGATTTTTTTTAAAACACTTTTTTTTAAAAAAAAAAAAAACAAACTGAAAACTTGAATTTTTAAAAAATATGGAAAAATGGATTTGTTAAAAATATGGAAAACTTGATTACTTTTTTAAAATGTCTTAAAAAATCATGATTTTCATGATTTCATTTTCTTAGGGCACTTTTATTTTTCAAATAAAATCCAGAAAAAGTGTTTTTCTTGTCAAAATGTGAAAAAACTGAATTTTTATAATTTTGGAAAAATTAATTATTTTTTAAAAATGTGAAAAACCTGTTTTTTAAAACTGAATTTGGAAAACTAGATTTATATTCATATCTTAAGAAAATACAGATTTTTAAGAAAAAAAAATTAAGTTTTCCCATTTTTTATGTTTCTCACTCTCTCAATGAGAGTGAAACACACTCTCCATACCACGTCGCATTTAGGGGGGGGGTAATTATTCCGTTTTAAATAAGTTTGTGGGGGGGGGGGGGGGGGGGGGTAATTGTTCCATCTTAAATAAGTTTAGGGGTAATAGGACCCAGGGAAAGGTAAAGTGTATCGTAGCAACTTTTGGTATAGTTCAGGGGGGTAATAGTGCCTTATCCTTTTTTTTTTCTTCCATTTTGTATGAGTTTAATTGCACTTTTCTTTTTGGTACTTCTAAATTGGAATTTTGTTGTATTTTTAATTTGGATTTTTGTGGTGATTACACTTGGCAGCCTAACAACCTTTTTGCCTCTCCTATTCTATATAGATAGATATAGATGTAGATTACCATTTAATAGATGACATAAATTTGAAGGGTGTGTACGGTGAGAACTCGTAGAGTTCATCTCGGTTCATCGAAGGCTCATACGGGTCGATTATCGAAGGTCAGTCCGAGAAGACGGAGGGAGCAAACCGAACCTGCACGAAAGGAGTTGTTACACCTCAAAAATTTTCGGATTTGTTGCCTTGAAAGTAGACCAATGCGAGCTTAAGGTGAACATGAAGTTCTTACGAGATTAAGGAAGGTATTAGATAGCTTAAGGTGCATACCATGCGATTTTGAAGTCATACGAACGTGTGAAATTTAGTTTATTGAAGCAAGTGAAATATAAGTCGTGTTCAGAAAGGTTTTCGCTATAATTGAGCCAATATTTATTTGGTGATGTCTTGAAGGGATGCTATAGGGCCTATTGCATGGTTAATGAAGTATTATGTAAGTGCCAAGAAGGTTCCATGAGGATTGGAAGTCAATCGAATCAACGAGAGAAACCTTCGCATAACTGGGAGTTATACGACCACTTATACGGTCCCTATAACTTTATACAGTCTGTATAAGGAGGGTCCGTATAACTTGACCTTAACAGAAAGGGTCACTTTCTTTGTGGTGTTATACGGTCCACTTATACGGACCGTATAATATTATACGGACCGTATAAGTCCATCGGGCTGATTTTTATACTTTTGTATAAATAGATGGCTCTTGTTCTTTTATTTCATTTTTCATTTTCCACAAGTCTTAAGATCTCTAAACCTTTCTCCAAGCTTATTCCACTCCAACCAAAGAGAAAACAAAGATCAAGAGGCAAGAATCAAGGTACTCACATGTTAGAAGTCTTGCTAGGATTAGTAGACTACAAGAGATTCTTGGGTATTAAAGCTAGGGTTTTCACATAAGTTGGTAGCTGCTCCAAAGCTCATTTCTATGAGATAAAAGATTAGTTTTCATGCTTATTTCATGTTATCATGGATGCTTGGTTGTTGAACAACTTGGGTAGAAGGAGAAAGTAGAAAATGAGGGCTCAATGTAACTTTTACGATGTTTTTGAGTAGTAAGCTAACTTGAGTCATGATTCTTAGTATAATATGGATATAATCTTGTTATGGAAGGTAGTAATAATAATGAGGAGGCATTGTATGTGCTAAAATGGGTGTGAAGTTATTGGTATAAGTTGAACATAAGGATGAATTTTGAAGGCCCAATGGAATGTGATTACTTGATTATGATATTGTGGGTGTTATTGTGGATGTTTGGGAGTTGCTTTGTAGTATGGTGGAAGTTGACGAAATAGGGGAAATGCTGCCCAATTTTCATCAGATCATGAATTATTCTAGTTTGAATTTAAGAGTATTGTTAAGGCTTAACCATGGAATGAATCCTTCTAAATGTAGATTGTTCAAGCTTCAACGGTGGACGTTAAGTAGTTAAGAAGACCAAGAGGTATGTAAGGCTAACCCTTCTTTCATTAAGGCATGGTTCCTTTGCTATATACCCTCTCATGAGTTCCATAATGTCTTCCAAATGACTCTATCTCTAAGATTACCGAAGCTCATGATTCTTGATACTTTCACGATTCTATTCTTCCGTTATGTGATAGTTGATCCTCTAAGGATAGCTGTAATGAAAATGATGATGGTAATGATGATGATGATACTCATGGACTCTTATGTATACGTGTCTAAGTATGTATGACTATTATGTAACACCGAGCTTATATGACCGGGTATGATACCTATCGCGCGCACACCACTGCAGTTAGGTACAGATAACACTGAGCCTTGGTAGGACGAGGTATGTATAACACCGAGCCTTGTTATGGCCGGGTATGTGAAACAACGAACCTTCATGGTGGAGTATGATATACATATATATATATATATATATATATATATATATATATATATATATATATATATATATATATATATATATGTATGTATGTATGTATGAGTAAGCATTAGAAATGGAAGGTCCCATGAGAGACAAGTAAGTAAATATGTTTATGGCCACTAGAGGTATAAATGGCTCTATTACCTCCTGATTCTTCTATCTTATGCTGTCTCTTATGCTCCTACTATGATGTTGTTTATGCTTTACATACTCAGTACAGTATTCGTATTGATGTCCTTTTGTTTGTGGACGTTACGTCATGCCCGCAAGTGGACAGGGAGACAGGCTTGATCCATAGACTTCTTGTTCAGGGACCGCATAGAGGAGCTCCATTTCATCCGGAGCTACAGCTTTTGGCTTAATTCTTTTGTGTACATACATATGGGCATGGTGGGGTCCTATCCCGCCTATATGATGTTACGTTCTTTTCTTAGAGGCTCGTAGACAGTTGTTTATAGTTAGATGTCTTGCAGCCTTGTCGGCTCATATTTTGTATATTATTTTGATAGCCTCGTCGGCTTGTGTATATGGATATGAGCATAGTTATTGATGATGTTATGAATGTGTTATTGCCCAATGAGTTTAGCATTATTGATACATAGAAATCATGCATAGGCCATATAGTCCACCTGCATGTGAATGTGTGAATGTACGATAAGATATGCCTGTGTAGGTTAGCATGCAGTCGCCCGTACGGCCTCCGTTCGGGTCATGACAAAAGTGGTATCAGAGCAATTCTCTCATAGAAGGTCCCTATGAGAGACAAGTAAGTAAATATGATGATGGCCACTAGAGGTACAAATGGCTCTATTACCTCCTGATTCTTCTATCTTATGCTATTTCTTATGCTGTCTCTTATGCTCCTACTATGATGTTGTTTATGCTTTACATACTCAGTACAGTATTCGTATTGATGTCATTTTGTTTGTGGACGTTACGTCATGCCCGCAAATGGACAGGGAGACAGGCTTGATCCATAGACTTCTTGTTCAGGGACCGCATAGAGGAGCTCCATTTCATCCGGAGCTACAGCTTTTGGTTTAATTCTTTTGTGTACATACATATGGGCATGGCGGGGTCCTATCCCGCCTATATGATGTTACGTTCTCTTCTTAGAGGCTCGTAGACAGTTGTTTATAGTTAGATGTCTTGCAGCCTTGTCGGCTCATATTTTGTATATTATTTTGATAGCCTCGTCGGCTTGTGTATATGGATATGGGCATAGTTATTGATGATGTTATGAATGTGTTATTGCCCAATGAGTTTAGCATTATTGATACATAGAAATCATGCATAGGCCATATAGTCCACCTAGATGTGAATGTGAATGTGAATGTACGATAAGATATGCCCAGGTAGGTTAGCACTGGGTGCCCGTCATGGCCCTCCGTTCGGGTCATGACAAAAGTGGTATCAGAGCAATTCTGTCCTAGGATGTGTCTACGAGCCATGTCCAGTAGAGTCTTGTTTATGGGTGTGTTGCGCGCCATACTTATAAACAGGAGACTATAGGCATTTTAAGAATGAATGACCTTCTTTGTTCATAAGATCGTGCAATAGAGCCATAATATAAGGATTTCTCTTTCCTTAACCGTGTATTATGTATTTCAGAAATATCTGTAAAGAGAAAAGCTACGACAGCCCAAAAAGGCAAGACAGTGGCAGAAAAGCGGTCTGAAAGAGTACCGCCAATGGTTGTAGAGGAGGGTGAGTCCCGAATGCGGCTCGATGCTCGGTCCTCCTACCTGCCTATTTCTGAGGAGCGAGGGGAGCCTCGGTGCCTTCAACACCCCCGGCTCCTCCACCAGATGCTTCAGGCCAAGATGTGAAAGAGGCCATTCATTTACTTACTCAGTTGGTTGCCGCTCAGACTCAGCGGCAAGGTACAGGGTTGTTAGTGCAAAGGCCCGTGACTTTATTAGCTTGAACCCTTCAAAATTTTTCGGGTCAAAGCCGGATGAGGACCCTCCAAACTTTATTGATGGGATGTTGAGGACACTTCGATTAATGCATGCTTCAGACATTGAATTGGTAGAGTTGGCGTCCTATAGATTGCGGGATGTTGCGGTTCATTGGTACACGGTTTGGATGGCTTCACGGGAAGTCAATGCACCTCTCCCGGTATGGCGAGAATTTATGGATGCCTTCCTCCGACATTACTTGCCTCCAGAGGTTCGGCGGCCTAGAGCCGATAAGTTCTTGAATCTTAGGCAGGGAAGTATGAGTGCCTTAGAGTATAGTCTCTGCTTCAATTCTTTGTCTAGGTATGCTCCGGCTATGGTAGCGGATATGGGTGACCGAGTGCACCGATTTTGAGAGGCCTGGCCACATTTGATGGACGAGGTGCTTGACTACGTCCCTTCGAGAACATGAATATTTCACGATTCAAGCCCATGCCCGATTTTTGGGAAAAACCAACAACAAAAAAAGGCAGAATTGGGATAAAAAAAGGGGGATCTTCGGTCCGACGAGGAGTTTGGGTAGGAAAAAACCAGGTTTTTGGGGATTCGGTCATTTTATGACCAGGCCTCCACCCCCGCGGTGCCGAGATTTTAAGATTTACTTACCCGGCCGAGCCGGTTTCAAGGCCGGGTTCTCGCTCCGAGGCACCGGCGGGGACCCTAGATGTTCCCGAGAAAACGCGTGTCGACGGCCCCAGGTTTTTTTTGGCGGCGCCGTCCATATCAGCGGATGCCCCCCGGACGGTGGGGGGGCCCCCCTTCGTGCCGGAACGGGTCATCATCTATACGCCCGGGCCGGTTTACCGTGCCCCCGCCCCGGGCGGGAGCCCCCACCAGGGGCCAAAAAACCGTATTTTTCTTTTTCGACACCAGATTTTAGCTTTCCCGATATCATCATTTTCAACATCGATTTTCTCAGAAAATTTTTTAT
>NC_081344.1:28980503-29082518 GCF_029784015.1 Lycium ferocissimum
AGTTTGTTGATTGCTCGAGTTGGCACATATCTTGCATGATGATCAAGAAGTGTATATTTGATGGTTTGAGTTGCTATGAGGACTAATTGTTTGTATCAACCAAAGTGGTAGTGTTCCTAGGCTTGATTTATTGAGAAAGATTTTAATGCTTACTCGAGGACGAGCAAGAGTTTAAGTGTGGGGTGGTGATGTTTGGCCAAATTTGCATATATTGTCATTGTTGCCTCATATTTTAATACATTTAATCGTCTTTTGAGTATTATTATGTTAATTTATGCTAATATTATATTTTTACTATGTAGGAATAAAGCATTGTAAAGATGAAGAGATTTGGAGCAAAATTAAATGAAACGTGGAAGAAAAATAATGAAAAGAACGAAAGAGAAAAGACAAGAATGGGACATAATGATGATCTCATAATGATTATTTGATGATGAGGGAATAAATTAAAAAGTTCACAATTTGCAATTGGAATTAAGGCATCTACGTGGCAGCATACACAACAGTGTATTTGGAAGAATTGGGCTTCAGTTGATTGACGTTCCACAACAGACAGTGGAATTTCCGGATCCCACTTCCTCCTATTTTGTTTTGGATTCAATTATTTTGTAAGGGCTTTTTTTTCTACACCTATAAATATTTCATAATCCACAATTTCTAGAAATCTTTGGCATAAAACACAAGTTTGGAGGCTAGGGTTCCTACGTATATTTTCTTTCTTTTATTCAAACCTTGTTTATGGGAATTTCTTGGTAACAATTGAGATTGAAACTCTTATTGTGCTTATTTATTGATCGACATTATTTTTAATCAACTAAGTTATTGTTATTTTAATTATTCTTGTTCTTCAACGTATCTCAAGGGAGTAGCTAACCCTAGGAATCGCCCATTTTGTAACGACCCGTTTGGTCGAGATAGAATTTAATATGAATATTCCTAAAACACCTCATTTAATGGTCTAATCTTGCTTTCTATATGATAGGCGATAACTTGTAGCCATTCGGTTATTTAATTAACAAGTATGTCGAAGTGTGCTTAAGAAATTAATTATGCGTAAATGGTTATTTGATGAACTTAGTGGGAAGTTAATTATTTGATTATGGATTAAGTGGATGAATTATTTTGGATGTCACCCCCCTAGTTGGATCGTTACTAGCATGACAAATTTATATATATATGTTATGTGGCATTCTTTAATTAAAGGGATTAGGAGTACACATCATGATTCCATGCGTACACAAGAGGATAAAATATTTGTGCTTTGTAAAAGGTTGGATTACAGCACATGGTATGTTTTATCATTACATTAAACTAGGCATTAAATTAAGGTTTCATTGGTACTATAGTGGAGGACAAAGTGGATGTATGCAGCAACATAAGACTATTGCTATGTATTAGTGGACGTGTGGCCCCACAAATCATGTGTCAAAATCAGATTTTTTGCCCATGCTTAGTTGGGGGAACGTGTGATTTTCTTGGGCAGCAAAATGGACAAAAAAATTGGGATTAAACTAATGATAAGTGGAGTATTAAGTGGGATTGGCAATAAAAATCTGCCCATTTATTTTAAGCCATAGTTGGCCGTGTAGTAGAGTGGAGTGGTCAAAGAATATTTGACCCAAATGTTGAGTGGGACACTTGTACAACCCTTGTAATGCATACATAAGATAAAAATCTGACTCATTCCACATTACACAATTCATTCTACACATTACAAGTTAGGAATATAGTGATAGAGAGAGAGGGTCTCGGCTGAAGATGTGTTATCAATCGCCGAAAGAGGGAAGGGTGTTATATTGCTTCAAAAAAATTCAGTTTTCTCCATCAAATTAACTCCTTACCAAGTGCATAAGAACGTGTAGTAATTGTTGGAAAGAAACAAGAAAGTGTAGCACCTCAATAGAGTTGAAGTTTCGGCCAAGGTGAAGAACAAGATTAAAAGGTAAGAATGCTTATTGTTCTTGTGTTTCATGACGATTTGAATGTATAGTTCATGCACGTTGTTGCTTTGGATTGTTGTTGTAGTTGAAGTAGAGAGTGAGCCGTGAGTGTGGTGAAGTCTTGATTGATTTCATTTTCATGAATTGTTGATGAATTGAATATGTACCAACATAGGTAAATGAACAAAGATTGTAGAAGTTTGGTTATGGTGTTGTATGTTGGTATTGGACTGTTTTTCGTAAAAATTAAAATGATATTTGTGTGCCCTTGATTCTAATGAAGTCATGATTAATCTTCTTGTACATGGATTGGAAGTGAATTGAATGTGTTGTAGTATATATAAATGGATATAAATCATGAAGTTGTTGAAGTGGTGTTGTAGCCGCGTGTGTGAATTTGTTGGGAAGAAGTTAGTGAACTTTTTTTTACTTGATATTTTGATTGTCATTATCATGAAATTTATGATGGAAATGAAGGTGTTTAATGGTTGGAGTTGAAACTAAAGTCATTTGTGAGTTGTTATAAGGATTATAAAAAGAGACGATATAGCGTAGTTGCGTATGAATTGATGTTGTACTTATCGTGTGGATAGCTGGTCGTAACTTGACTGAAATTATATGAAAAGAAGACATGAAATGATGTATAAAAATCACATGTGGTTGGCTTAGTATGTTCGTAAACATTTGCAAGAATTCCGAACATCGTTATGTTGTCGGTTAGGGACTGTTTGGACATGTTGTGGTAGTGGACTGTTTTGGACTTATGCTTTCATTAAGTTGGAAAGAATAATTATAAGTTAAGAGTATACACCATATGGTATGTTGGATGGAATGTTATAAGTTGTGACATACAAACGTTAAAGCTACAAACTATTAGAAGTAACTTGAGAATGTCGTAGCCGTATGTGAATCATTATTGCATGTCATGAATGTGGGCCTGTTTAGAATATAAATATAGCGATTTGGGTGTCCTTAGAGTCGTATTCTAACGTAGATCGCATATTTTATAGATTTTGATCGTTCGAGGGATGGTCTACGCAAAGGGAAGACATTAGCTTGATTGTTCGTGGCATCCGCTCGGCATTGAGGTAGGTTACGGTCTACTTTAGTTAGACTCAATTAGAGAATCGTATGTAGTTGTAGAAAGTGAAATAACGCATATAGGCCTTCGGGCATGAAGTAGAGGTGATTTCCGGTTAGATTGGCTTTGTTAGTTGCTATGTGGGCTTGTCGCCATATGTGTTATTTTCCAACCCGTGAACATTATCACCCGTTAAAGTCGTATCTGATTCCATACTAGCTCACTCACCGTGTGTAAAGGAATGGTAACATTAATATGACTTGTCTTGGTTGACTATATATTGATGATATTGTTGTGAGCTTGAGATCATGCATGACATGTCTTTTATATTATTGTTGTGATGATTGGTGAGGTGAGTGATCGAGAGACTCCGATTTCTTTGCGGAGATTGAGAGTGACGAGAGAGACTCCGAGGGTTTCTTTGCCGGAGATTGAGATGACGAGGAGACTCCGGGTTTTGAGAGATTGTGAAGTGTTTGTTGCCAAGGGTTTCTTGCCGGGAACAATGGAGTGTCCGATGCTATGAGGTCTTTGCGGGATCGTGAGAGTGTGCTCGTGATCCTAGGTTATATTCGAGAAAGTGGTACATGGACTTCGCGGGTCCCCGTGGGTCGTGACTGTGAGGCATTGCCATAGCATATATGTGTACGGGAGTGGAGTGTGAGAGGTGACTATTGCATTGCATTGCATTGCATTCATCCACTTATATATTTGACTATCATTTGGTGAATTATACATTCTTGGTTGATTTCATGATTCCTTTACACCTTATTGTATTGATATGTGACCATACTGAAAAGCTGAAAGTGAAAAGACTTGTTGGTTTTGACTTCTTCATAATGTTATCTAATCATTGTCGGCCTATGATGCCTACCGGTACAAGTGTTGTCTTGATACTACTCTTCTTTGCGCTTTTGTTGAGTGCGAGCATACGATCCGGGCTCCGGTTCTAAACCCGTGGCTGATACGTGAGGGTGACATCTTTTAGTTATTCGGGGTGAGCTACCGTCTATTTCATGTTTTGGAAGAACCTCAATTATTATTTGTTTTTGTATTCGACGGATAATATGTAGCCTTCGAGTATTTTCGGACACTAGTCCGTCCTATGTTAGCGCTCTTGTACCAACTTTGACCAGATTTTTGGGATTGTCGTGACATTTCTTGTTATGATAAGTATTTAAAACTTGATAACTTATTCTTAAATAAATTTTTTTAATTATTTAACTTGTTATTAGTAATGTGGTTCGCCTACTCGAAGGGATAGTGTAGGTGCCACCACGACTCGTGAATTGGGTCGTGACACATTTACTTTGTTTGAAACTCAGAAGAGGAAGAACGGGGTTGGAATAGAATAATTAGCATGAATTTGGGGCGTTAACCCTCATCTAATGGGAATTGACCTAGGAATAGGCGATACCACTTGTAGCCATAGTCGGGTGTTCTTAATGCTCCTAATTGCTTGGGGGATCTTCAATTGGGTAGTCTAGTTAATCTTCGGAAGAAGATAATTTAGAGTCATTATCCGAGGCTAATTAACATAAACTTGCTATTATTTATAATTCGTGAAATAGATTGGATTGTTACTTGAGAAAGAGATTCCTTAATTCCTTACTTGTGGCTATTGATCAATTTACTTGCTTTCTAGATTAGAATTTATATTTCCGTATTCTATCAAAACCTTATCAAAAACCACCATTGATGCGTCCGGTCTAGCTATTGTTAGTGATAATTCCTAATCTGCTTAAATTACCTACATATTGTTCTCTGTGGGATTCGACCCAAATCTTGTTGGGTTACTATATTTGACAACGCCCGCGTTATACCATTAATAGGTATAATTTGAGCGTATCACAAAGCTATGGCTATAAAGCTTGATTTAACGGAAAAATTGCGCGAAACCGCTTTATTACGATTAGCAGCCCAAAAACAATGAATGGGCAGATACTACAACCAAAGGGCGAGCCTCCGACACTTCCAAATCGGGGACTTGGCCCTTCGAAAGGTAACGATGCATACGAAGAACCCCAGCGAAGGAAAAATCGGGCCAAATTGGGAAGTACCGTACAAGGTAACCGGAATAACGGGCAAAAGGTCTTATCAGCTCGAGGCAATGGACGGACAACAGGTACCGAACAATTGGAATGTGGCACACCTAAAGAGATACTATTGCTAAGGTACGAACTTAACCCTGGTAAATTTCTTAAACCTGTTATTTAACCCTTGCAGGTAATAGCACAAAAGAAGCAAAGGATAGCCAGATTTAGGTCGGAAAACACGTGTTGCACTCTTTTTCCTTAGCCCGATTTTGTCCCAACTTGGGTTTTCGGTAAAGGTTTTTAATGAGGCAACAACGTACAACGTGTTACTTAAAATGTCGAAGACTAGCTACGAGCCGGGACTGGGGACTCCCCGGTAATAACGGTAGTATTTTTCTTCTCATACTTCAAACATAAACACTAGGGGACTAGAGCATATAGCCCCCGTGAGATGTTGAACCGAGGGCATCGAAGGGTTTCTGTGCCAGGTTATCTTTGTAAGGGCCAAACGACCGAATGAGCCGAGCCCGGATAGATTATTTGTAAGGGCCAAACGACCGAATGGTTCGTGCCCGGATAGATTATTTGTAAGGGCCAAACGATCGAATGAGTCGTGCCCGGATAGATTATTTGTAGGGGCCCGAACGAGTCGTGCCCGGATAGGTTATTTTGCAAAGGCTAAACGGCCAAATGAGTTATGCCCTTAGATTCTGTAATCATTTATAATTGTGAAATGAGAAAAACATTTCGGTTCAAACATTATGAAATTTCAATTTCAAATCAAAACTCAAGCTGCTTATGTTTGCATTTACTCCCTCTTCTCAAGGGACTTTCCGCTACAATAAGACAATAAACTACGAGCCCAAACAAATCCTAAGATAATTAAGCTCGATGTTAACATAAAGGCGTTAACAGTCCGGACTAAGCCTAAGCACTATCTTCGACCTAAAATGCCTAGTACGGATTTGGAGACGTCCGAATTCACGAGCATAAAGTAAGGCCCATAATAACGTAAAGGACCGAAAAATGGCCTCAAGTTGGTAATACTCAATGTAAATTCATATCGCTTTAAGAATGAGCTTACTTCGGTCTGTCGGTCCAATAGCATCCACATTATATTCGGCCCAAGCATCCAACACAAAATAAAAATTGAAAGAAAAAAAGATTACTCCTCGTCCTCCGAGGCCAGATCTTCAGAGTTCAAGAGGTTATCCCCGGAGCTTTCACCATTAACAGCCTTATTCCTTGGCTTCTATCTCCTCGGCTTGAGTGATCTTGGCCCCAATGCCCTCGAGGCCTTGGTCCTGGATCTCACGAAGAGTGTGAACCCGAGTCAGCCATTTCATATGCTCGGCCTTTAGAATGGAACGATTAGTGGCCGCCTGGACATTGGCAATAGCTTGATCTTGGATCCGACGACGAGCTGCCAAAGACTGGTTCAGTTGGGTGGTCAGATTTTCCACGGCCTTGGCTTGATCATCCGCCGCCTTCTGGCCATTTTTAGAGCCTCTCCCAAAGGCAGAATGCTCGGTCATCAACTGTCACGACCCAACCGGAGGGCCGCGACGAGCACCCGATGCTATCCCACCCGGGCACCCCTTAATATACTTTCACCTCATATCTAGGTGAGCCACATACTAATCATGCTTTTCATTTATCATCATTCTAGCCTCAACGGGCAACAAACACATCTATATCATCAATGACACGATGCCCATACAATGTACATAAGCCGACAAGGCTATCAAAATAGTATCCCAAAATATAGGCCGGCAAGGCCGAACATATCTAACCATATACACAATGTCTAGGAGCCTCTAAGATGGGTACATCATATCGTAACATATGGGCGGGACAGGACCCCGCCATGCCCATGAATATATACACAAAAGAATCTATACCAAAAGCTGCAGCTCCGAATGAAATGGAGCTCCGCTATGTAGTCCCTGAGAAAATACAGCTATGGATTAAGCCTGTCTCCCTAGCCACCTGCGGGCATGATGCAGCGTCCACAAATAAAAAAACGCCAGTATGAAGAATGTACTAAGTATGTAAAGCATGATCAATATCAATATGAAGCATAATAGTCAACATATGAAAGAACATAGAATGGGAGATAATAGCGTCATTGTCATAGCACTTACTTTCTTTCCATAGGGACGTTCCGTTTCTATTGCGTATTTGCGTACATACATTCATATCCATACTCTCTTACCTTTCGTATCCATTTTCGTATTCGTATTCATATTCTCTTTCATACTCGTGCTCATATCATATACATTGCATATGCATAGCCCTTACTGGGTACCTACATAATCTTAGCATATTCGTACTCTTATTGATGTCATATACATAGCATAAGCGTACTCATATTGATGTCATATACATAGCATAAGCGTACTCATATTGCTGTCATATACATTGCATAAGCGTACTCATATTGATGTCATATACATAGCATTTATATAGCATACCCGACCACGAAGGTTCGGTGTTTCACGTACCTGGCCCTACCAAGGCTCAGTGCCTGGCCCTACCAAGGCTCAGGGTTGTTCGTACCCAACCTGCAAGGTGCGCGCGCGCGTCATATATATATATATATATATATATATATATATATACATATATATATATATATATTCTGTCATATACATAGCATAATCGTACTCATATTGATGTCATATACATAGCATTTATATAGCATACCCGACCACGAAGGTTCGGTGTTTCACGTACCTGGCCCTACCAAGGCTCAGTGCCTGGCCCTACCAAGGCTCAGGGTTGTTCGTACCCAACTGCAGTGGTGCGCGCGCATCGTCATATATATATATATACATATATATATACATATACATATATATATATATACATATATACATATATATACATATATATATATATAGATATATATATATATATACATATAGATATACATATGTATATACATATGTATATACATATATATATATATATATATATATTATTCATTATATTCTACCCGGCCATATAAGCTCGGTGTTCACAATAGCCTCTCATGGGCACACTTACATATTCATTATATTCTACCCGGCCATATAAGCTTGGTGTTCACATTAGCCTCTGTTACGTCCTATTTTGAACGGGTCCAAGATAGTTTGCAACTTCACGGTTCTTCTAAGTGGTTTAAAAGGGTTAGAGTCGCAACCTTATATATATATATAATATATATATATATATATATATATATATATATATATGTATATATATATGTATATATACCATATATATATATATATATATATATATATATATATATATATATATATATATATATATATATATATATATATATATATGTATATTCTACCCGGCCATATAAGCTCAGTGTTCACAATAGCCTCTCATGGACACACTTACATAGTCATTATATTCTACCCGGCCATATAAGCTTGGTGTTCACAATAGCCTCTGTTACGCCCTATTTTGAACGGGTCCAAGATAGTTTGCAACTTCACGGTTCTTCTAACTGGTTTAAAAGGGTTAGAGTCGCCACCTTATTTTTTAGGAAAAATCAGGAAACCTATATATATTTGTGTGTTTGCTCCATTTAGTCCACGAAACTTATGAGATTCTAGATAAGGGTTTTATTTACCTCGAGGGGAAGGTATTAAGCATCCCTCAGAGCCTGTCCGAAGACAATCCTTAAACTTAGTTTAACTGAACACTAGAGGGGGATTGTTTATCTGTTTATCATTATTATTACCTGTTTTCAAACTATTGTGACCTCATGAAAAGCTACACTAGGTGATGATATACTAAGTATATACAGTGTATAAAAATATATTTATATCAAGTATCAAGTATTCATAAAGAATGTATAGTAAAAAAAAGAATATATAAAGAGTATAAAGATAGTGTACCTCGTAAGTATAAATGTATATCCGTTAGTATAAAGAATGTATATCCGTTAGTATAAAGAATGTATACAACTATATAAAGAATGTATAAATGATATAAGAGTATGTAAAATAGGTATATCAAATATAATAAAGACTGTGTGTCTATGTATAAAAAATGTATGTAAATTAAACATATAGAAAATGTATTTCAATTATAAAGGTGTATATCAAACATAAAATATATGAAGAATTGTGTAACTAGGTATATTAGTGAATAAAGAATGTAAAAGGAATCCCCCGAGTATTCATTGGTGTAAAAAGCTTATATAATAAAGGAATTCGAAAAAAAGTGAAGTCGATTTGACTTATTTCTACCGTTTCGTAAAAGAGTGTTTGTTTAATGAACATCCCACCAAAAGAATAGGGAACAAACGAATTGTAAAAAAAAGCATTGGTAAAAAATAAATATAAGAAATTATGTATAAAAATGAGTGAAAAGATATAATGTCTTTAAAGAGTAAAAGATTGTAAATGGATAGCCTAATAAGTACCTAGCGTCAATAATGTGGATTTAACTTGAATAAAAGGTATATTAGTGTGTACGAAAGAATGTAAAATGTATGTCGTAAAAAATGTGTATTAAAAGTGTGTGGAAAATGTGTATTAAAATTGTATAAAAAAATAAAGGATGAACTATTATCTTTGCCTAAATGCCAAAAGTGTAAATTAATTAACAAAGTATTTATACCAAGTCAATTTAATCTATTTATGAAAGTATTGACGGCCTAATTCTTGCCTAAAGCTAACAACAAGCTTTAAATTAAGCATGCAAGATGACAAATAAATAAATATCTCCACCGGACATTCAAAATAATATTTCCACTATAGTACGAGTTTATGTTATGTACAAGTTTAAAGAACGTGGAAAGTAAATACAAACAGTGATTCGGTTGCCTTCCGAGTATCGTCTTTGAGATGTATTTCCCCATACCTGTATAAGCACTTGGTAAAAATGTTAGTAAGAGATTAAATAACTATCAAATGAATTAAAGAAATAACAAATAAACTTAACATAAAAAACCCTTCTTTTGTACATGGGAGGCCTTGGAAATCGACGAAAATTTCTTCATCGGCCAAAAGTGTAGTATTTGTAATAAATTGCAAAATGAAAGAAAAAGTATTAGTTAAAATAATTTGAAAAAGTCAAAAAGTAAGGTATGTGACATAAAGTCTTTAAAGAGTGATTTGATAAAGATTCTTTGAAAAAGTAATGTGACCAAAGTCCTTGAAAAAGTAGTTTGACAAAAAGTTATTGAAAAAATGATTTGACATAAAGTTTTTGAAAACATGATTTGACAAAAGAATGATGAAACTTGATTTGACCCTAAGATTAGTGTAGTGTATGTAATGTAACAAATGTATAGGTGGATGATATATGTAAAAAGAACATAAGAATAAAAAAGAAAATATAGGTAAATATAAATATGATGTATAGCCAATGTAGAGTAAATGTAAATAGCAAAATATATAGAAAAAAAAATAGGCATGTAGTGTGATGGTATTGACAAAAGTGTAAAGAAAATAATTGACAATGTATACATGTATTGCAAATAAATAAAGTTGTAGAGACAATATAGCAAAATATTAAGATAATGCATAAAAAATGTAGAGACAATAAGTGCATTCCTTTTAATGAAAAGTTTCACCCTTCTTTTCTTAGTAGTTAAGTAATGTAAATATGTACATGTATATGTATATAACGTATGTGTATAAAGAATATATAAAAGAATAGATATATGTAAGATAATATAAAGGAAAAGTGTGGAGAGTATAAGGAAAATGTATGTCAAATGTAAAGAAAAATGTATAGGGAATACAAAAATATAGAAACAATATATGAAGAAATTTAAAGACACAATGTATATAAATAAATGTAAAAATAATATAGATAAATAAATATAAAGGCAATGGATATAAAATAAATGTAAAGACAATATATATGAATAAGTAAAGAAGCAATGTATGAACGAAATATAAAGACAACTAAAAAGAAATATAGAAAGAGGAAGAAAGTGCTAGCCTTGCTAGTCTTCCTATAGAAAGAAAATCTAGAGAGTGTAGAGAGAAGAAAAATGTATGTGAGGTAGTGTGCAAGTGATGAGAAAAATGAGAGGGGAAGTCCTCCTTTATATAGGCAAAGGTAAACCACTTTTTAGCCAAACTTATGTGCCAAAACCATGGGCTTCACAAAACCATGGCTTCTCAAAACCATGTGCTAAATTTTATCTGTGTTTAAAATTAGTTCCTCCGACTTCCATGTAATAATAGACTGTAACTAAAATAATAAAGTATAAAAATATATTTAAGGTAATTTCGTGAATAAAGTAAAAAATGTGATTTGAATTAAGGAGACCTGCTAATTAATTGAAGTAAAACTGTATTAGCATGTTGTTTATATACAAACGACTGTAACAAAATAATTATTTAAAATGAAAATAAACTGATAAAAATTCCTATTATTTAAAAATAAGGACAATCATCAATAAATTATATTAAAGTTAAAAATGTATAAAAACAGTATTTTGTGCTATTTAATGACTAGGAAGTCTAAAGAAATTAGTTTTTAAATACAGAGGGCCAAAATTGGGTGTCAACAACCTCTCATGGGCACATATACATATAAGCTCATATCTATCTTTAGCCTTTTTACTATCGTCATTCATTACATTCTATCTTTAGAGAATTACTCGTCGTATAAGAAGCTTAGTACAATCGTATCATTTGAGCATCATAAGCTTATTAGCTTCTAGAGATGGGATCATTGGAGAGTATCATGAACTCGTAGAAGGATAAACCTTTGGCCAAAGAACCATGCCTTATGAAAGAAGGGTTAGCCTTACATACCTTTCCGTGCAACGATTATATCACTTGTACGTTCTTCTTCAAGGCTCACGTTCTACCTTCATTGAAGTGCATACTCATATTAGATGATGGATAGCTTTAGCATTCACAACTAATTCTAGAGTAAATCGGACAGCATCTCCTTTATTGAAGTGCATACTCATATTAGATGATGGATAGCTTCCCTCATATCATATATCAACTCCCAAACATCAATAATAACATTCATAATATCATCACGATGGCCTTTATCCAACTACATTATTCTTACTTCACAATTCACTTCAAGTTATCCATATTCATAGCCATATCTCGATAATACATTCATTCACATACAATGTCGATTCCATACTCTCAATACCATTTATAACATAATCATATTCATAGAGCACCAAGAATCATAACTCATTCTAAACATTTACTCAAAAGTGATACTATTCACACATGCATGACCCATTTCCTATTTCCTTATGTAATCCAAGTGTTTCATCTTCCAAATACTTTAAACAACATGGAAAGATCATAAAACTTACCTTAGCTGGTGTAGGATTGAACCTTGGTTGCATATACCTCACTTGAGCAAAACCCTAGATTTTCCTTCACTTGAATTCTTTGCTTTTGATGAACTTTAATGGGTTTTCTTACTTTGATTCACTTGGCTTGATGATAAGAACCTTTAATTTCCTTTGGATCCTTGTTCATGAAATATATATGAAGCCCTAGAGACTTTAGAGAGAAGTGGAGAGATGTTGGGAATGAAATAATGAAGTTGGAAACACATTTAAAGACTTGAAACATTTCAGCCCGTCGGGTGTTCCACGGACTGTTCCACGGTCCGTGGAACCCAGTGTTGTCCGTGAAGCTGGTCGTGGTTCACGACCAGCCAGTTGTCCCCTCTGTTGGCAGTTCCACGGACCCATCCACGGTCCGTGGAACACAATGCTGGCCGTGAAACCTGGCCGTGAAACTCACTGCCTCACCAAGTTTGATCCCGTCGTCTCGTTTGATCTCCAATCCTTGTGGAACCTTCTTAGCACTTGTTTATCACTTCATTAACAACCTAAGGGGCGTTATAACTCTTCCCCAACACATCATTAAGTTGTCATCAACTTACTACTCGTAAGTCCTTTCCGATACTTATCGCATACATGGCCTTCTCTTGGCAACTTTCTCGTCTAATATCGAATGTCTTTCAAATCTTATTTAGAATCATCGAATGCTATTTCTTACTTATTGAAACATCATATACTTCGTAATCCTCATTAGCCTATTCACTGTACATCAACGGAAATTTTCCGAGGTGTAACATCAACCTTTCAAATTCAGCCTTAAGAGCATTAAGCTCCTGCCTAAGTTCAGAGATGGCAGTCACCCGTTCTTCAAAGGCTTCGGAAGAAACCTCGGCCTCCATGACCAGCCTTTCTTTGTCCACCCGAAGGATGGTATACTTCTCGGCCATGTTTGCTAACTCATTCCTAGATCGAAGGTTCTCTTCCTTGGCAAGGGCGAGCTCAGCTTTTGTCACCTCAAGTTTAGCCCGGGCAACTTTGAGATCGGCCTTGACTGCGTCAACCTCGACTTTAAGAATGGAGGCGTTCTCAGATTCCGACAGCCGCTTCTCGGCATCTCAAACAAATGGTCTCAAATATTTTAGTTTCACGACTTTGGGCTTCCAATTGACCTCGGGCATCATTAAGCTGACTTCGCAGCTCACCACTCTCCTTTGAGCCCGGAAGAAAGCCCTCGTGCAAAGAACACCATGGCTTGTATTTGGGAATGGGTTAATATAAGAATTAAAGGTATTGAAATAAGTGGGTAATCCAAAGAGTACATACCCGGTTGCAAGCGTGCATGCTCTCGTTAAGGAGACACGACCATGAAATATTATCCATCTTTTCCCGATCTTCGTAGGACACCAAAGGCCGAAGATAGCTCGCCACACCAACCGGAGGGGATAAAAAATACGTATCCTCCGGTACAGATACAATGGTAGATTTTATCTTCCTCGGGTCAGCATTTGGAGCGGGAAACGTGCCCACAAGGTGGGGCCGAGAACCCGATTCAATGATATGTAGAGGCCGCCTATTACCTTAGGGGGTTGGCAGGTTGAAACCCGAAGGGTTAGCCCTGACTACATCGGCTGGGGTAACCCCTTCCAAAGATAATATCGAGGTCTTCCTCATGTAAAGAGGGGAAAGAATAAGCCCCGGGCAAATTAGTCACATCGGTGGCATGCTCCTCACCGGATTGATCATTCTCGATCACAATGACATCGCCAGAGAACCGGACTGGACTCTCTAAAGGCAGCTGAGAGCCAACTTCGGATACCCCCTGTGGATAAACGCACTGCAAGTCCATGCTAGCCATAGTTGGGTTAACCACGGGTGGTGCAGTTTTTTCTATGCGGAAGGCTATCAAAAAGTCATTGTCATTCTTCTCGGGCACTTCCTTCAGTGACCGTAAAGGTTCACTGTGGGTCGTGGCGGGTTTCCTTCTTGTTGGACTCGTAGAAGATGAAGGTTGGAAGGACCTGCTCCATTTCTTGCTGGTGACCACCTCGGCAACTAGTTGCTCGGTGTTAGCCGGATCGAACATCGAACTCTCTTCGGGGGTGAGGCTCCCTCAATTGGGTTTTATTTTTTTGCTTTAGGCCTACGAATATAAGAAGAAATCATGAGCAAAAAAAAAAAAAAAGAAGCTTAAAAGGATAACCCGGGGCGCAAAGCCCAAGAAAACTCACCGTCATTCTTTACCTCCCATTTGCCCAATGACAGGTGGCTCCAAGATCGAAGCACATGAGGGCATTGGGCCATGAGGTCCTCGAGCCACTCTTCGAGGTTACCAATAACACAGGGCACCCATTTTTTAGCTATAAAATAAAAAAAAGGGGGGGGGGGGGGGGTGCGGTAAATAGATGCTTGGAAACGAACCGAAGAAAATTTTTAGGCATCGAAGTCACTTACGTCGTTTGATCCACTTCTCGGGGAAGGGGCGACGGCTCGAAGGAATAATTTTCTCGGTCTTGACACGGACGTACCGCACCAGCCATCCCCTGTCTTTATCATCCACACTTGAAAGAATTGGGAACTTTCCACGCTTCAAAAGCTTCACTATGCCCCCGAGAAAGAAACGGGGCGAATAAAGTTGGATCAAGTGATCCAGAGTGAACTCGGCATTGACTTCGTTGGCCAAAAATTGAATGCATGTAACCACACACCAGACATTCGGTCAGATCTGCCCGAGGCACAGTTGGTATGTCCGGCACATGTCTAGAATCATTTCGTCAATTGCCGGCTTCAAATTGAACGTAAAAAGAAAAGTGTACACACTTGAATATCCCTCTACGTATGTCGTGATATCTTCATTGGGGCCAGGGATTATGATCTCCAAGAGGCCATATCTCCACTCACCAGCTGGTGGGGGTGTTGGACTAACGTCCCAGCCACAATCGGAGCGGACCTTCGGTAGGATCGCCTCGGTGATAGCTGTGGGGTAACACCTCACGTCGTAATCTCGGTCCGGGGCTTCTCGGGAGAAAATTTCAAGTCAAAATTATATGACAATGGCATCACATCCCTTCCCCGAGGTTCATAAGGAACCTCGATATCTGCCTCGGCAGCAGTATTGACGGCACGAGGGGAATCAGCTGGAGTATTCTCATGAGAAGAAGGTCTAGAACTTGAAGCCATTTTTTCCAAGAAAAAAGAGAACAAGTATAGAAAAGAGAGAACGGGTATTTAGGGAAAATTCGATGGAGACTTGAACTACAAACAGAAAATGGTTAAATACATGAAGATCAAATGAAAAACCAAAGGAATTTAGTGAGAAGTTGAAGAAATTTGATAAGAAGTTAAAAGTTGAAAGGATGAAGATTTGAAGGTTTAATGTTTTGGAAAGTTGAAGAATTGAGAAAGTGGAGGGAAGATTTCAAAAATGGAAAGTGAAGGAAAGGCTGTGAACAGGTATTTATAGAGGTAGGAAAACGCTTCCTATTCGTCGCCTCCCACACGGCCTATCGTGAACCATTGCGTGCCTCGTAGCGACCAATCGGGAACCGACGCGTGCCCCGTGTCAGTGAGAAGTAACGTGATGGGATGTTCGAATTTATCGCGTATTCCCAATGAGATATGTTGCTTCAGAGTTTAGTTTGGACAATTTGACTCCGAGCCAAATTAAGTTCGGAAAAATCGAGCTACGAGCCAATTCGGGAACAACTTTTATTCAATTAAGCATCCGTACAAGAAGATTGATATCGATCAAAATGACCGTACAAAGAAAATCAACCAAAAAAAAATCCTAAACTTTCAGGCTCTAGACCTCATCATCCTTGGGCTCGACAAAGATCTCCGGATAAATCTGCTTTAAGTCGCGCGTTCTCTGCCCGAAGTTAGGCAATCTCCTCGATAAAGTTCTCCTTTGTTCGAGCCGGAGGAGGAGCATGGTCACGGGGACTCGCAATAGCCTCTTCTTCGGGATCGTCCTCGATCTCCACAATCGGAGCGGGACCTTCCCCAGAGGATGCTCTCCGGGAGATCCGGCGAGATTTGACCCTGGCACCAATTCCCGGACCAGCGGCTGATGCTTTCGAGTTGACTCTGTGCTTCGACACCTTGGCCAAACCTGTAGCGCTTCCTTCGACAGCTTCATCGTGTTTTACTTTAGCGGCACTCGCTGTTGGTGCCTTCTTCATCGGAAGCCCTAATACACGAAGAAACAAGTTAGGTTGAAAAACTGTAAATTATGATAGCAAAAGAATGGGATTTACTATGATTTTTGCCCCTCCATCCAATCGGGCACAGGTCTTTCCAAGAATGACCTACGTGTTCAGCAGCACCCAACACGATGGTTACCCATTCAAAGATCCCGGGTATGAGTTCGGGTTCAACAACAGTCGGTTCGGAATTCCACGCCTCCCGTAAGGGGTCGGGGTTGGCACGTTGCAATTGGGCTATTCTCATTATAACGAACCGATGCAACCATCCTCGGTCAAAGTCATCCTCAGGGTCGATCAGACCCCAAGGGCCCCGAGGGAGCAAATATACAATACCCTCACGGATGACCCGAAGAATATAAATGTGGATTAACTGGTCTAAGGTGAATGGGACTCCGGCCATACTGGCCAAAAACTGAATACAATAAACAAGTCACCATATCTGAGGAGCAATTTACCGAACACAAATTCGATAACGGCGACACAGGTCATCGATCACCTGAGGGAATAGAAGCGTAAACCCAATGGAAAATGGATAAATATATATGAGAGAATAACCTGGGATGTGATGGTTAACATGCACACCATGCCCAACGGGGGAAAACTCAATGTCGTCATCTAAATGGCATTCGCCACAAATGATTCAAAATTGATATGAACCTACTAGGCACACCTCACTTGAACACACAAGCCCCGTAAGAAGGCCTATGAAGTATGGAAAGTAGCTTGGAGAGGAATGAAAGAAAAAGCTACAAGAAAGAAGGCCAACCCTCAAAGTACCTAAAGTCGCAAAGGGACAGAAACACAAATGTGGCTAGACATACAAAGAAGGGCCATAGAGGCAAAAGGGTCACAATTGCAAGCATGAGGATTGGATGATGGCAATATATGCAAGAGAAGCCTTTTTCGGATTTCAAGCCAACATCCAACTAGCCAAACAAGACCCTTTCCTTATTAATGACATTCTTGTAATAACTAGCCTAGCTGTTAAGTCTCTTAGTATAAATACTAGACTTAGGTTATTTTCATCTTTAGATTATGCTGAATGAAGAAACTATTATGAGAGATTGTAGTTGATAGCTTTAGATTAATATAGATTGTTTGGTTGGTTAACCAAGTGTTGCTTCCTAGTTATGAAGTGAATTATTTTTTTCCATTGAATTCAATGTTGCTTATTTGTGGATTCATCTGAGTCATTTGTTGATTCGAATTGCTTAGGTTCTAGGGTTTGTAAATCCGATTGGAAGGGTTAGGGTTTAATATACCCTTTATCGTCCATAGATTTCTTGCTCTTGGGTCAAGTATCTATCCATCCACACTCTTCCATTTCTATTCTTCATCCACCTTTTATTTTGATTTTCTTATTCTTTTGTTTTTCGAGAGTTTCCTAAGTAGAATCGTATCATTTGGTATCAGAGCTTAGGCTAAGAGATTGTTCCTACAATTTCTAATCCTAGGTTTCTTCTTAGTTTGAAAAAAAAAATGAAAAAAAAATCAAAAATTACAATTGTGGTTGGATTTGAGTGTTTTTGAAGGTAGATTTGAGTTTGTTGTGGTGGAAAACATCTAGAAACGAAATTTGAAGTCATTTGGGTAAGGATTGAAGTTTCCACCATTGGAGGTTCATCAAAGCTTGAAGAACTCAAAGTAGGTCTTGTTGATTTGGATTAAAAATTGACTTCAATAAGCATTGGGCTTTGTTCTCCTATCAAAGAGGAACCTATAACCAAAAGTTGGAGGAAAAATGAGTTGGAATTAAGGTACTTGGAATTTTTAATGTTCTTCATGTTCTTGAGGACATTCATATATTCATCTTAAGGAAGAAGGCCAAAAAGGAAGGTTTGATCTAAAATTTTCCTAGTCCAAGTGCAAAAGGTGTTAAAATAGCCCAAAAGGGTAATTACTAGGTTTTTGTAGGCCCAAGGAAGTCAATAAGGTCAGGAATCCGAACCAAGATCCAAGAAATTCGAGTACAACACGTCATCAGGGGAACTGGTATATGGTCCATTGTGCGGACCGTATAAAATTCAACGGGACGTCAAATTGCAACATCAAAATCTAGCTAACAAAATTGCTTACTGTGGCATGTTGACGGTACAATTGTACGGTCGTGTAAATTTTTACAGATTGTCAAATCTCAGTGTCAAAATTAGGCCAGAAAAGTTGCTTACTGTGACGCGTTGACGGTATAATTATACGGATCGTATAATTTCCTGCGGACTGTCAAATTTCCACCGCAGAAAGTAAAAAACTTTCAGAATTTTGACGATACACTTCTACGGTCCGTTAAAATTTATACGGACCGTATAAAACCTGATTCCCAGCTGTATAATTTCCCGGGTACGAGGTAAGCTTTCATCTTATTTCTTTGATTTCCCAAGCCTCAAATCTTGTTCTCAAATAAATTCACTTCTCAAAAAAATTCTTGAGGCTTGATTGTAAGTGATTGTGTCCCTATTCCTTAGTTAGGGGAAAAAAAGGTATAGAATTTTAAAAAATTTCGTTATTTCAAATTGAAACATTGGATCAATTGAGGCTTCAAGACCCCATTTTCAAGTTATCACCTACCCGGGCCCGAAATTTTATTTATTTTTCGTTTTTAGCATTCAATTTTCTTGTGTCTCTCAACTAGTAGCCATTTGGTAGTTGTTCCTACTTGTGTCTACTAGTTCTTGTGTCCGCATTTCTTTCAAGCTTTTCTTCATTTTATTTCGTTGAAAATTTATTGGCTCTCGTCCGTTTGCTTTGAGTCGTCCGTCATTCATCTAAACAAGAATCCATTCTACCACAAAGGATAAGCAACTGGGTGAATTTGATTGGTTACGCGATTCATCAACAACTTCGAAAAAGCACAGAGTGTGGTAAGGTTGAGAGTTCATTACGAGTGACGTGAGGTTTTTATTACTAACGTTGTCGGCTAGTTTTGTAGGTTTAAATGTCGGTTCGAAATACGCACGAATTCCCTAACGTGGAGGGAATGGAATTGCTTCTCCAAAGGATAGCGGCGATGGAATCCAAACTAGAAGCTAAGATAGATTTTATGGATGGGAAATTGCATGGTATGGATGAACGGATGTTGAATATTGAGAAAGTTCAAATGGAGGATTGGAGTAGAATGGGCATTCCCCGTTCTAGGAATGAAGGTGATGGGGATAAAACACACTATACCACTCCAACCATTACCCCGGGACAAGCACATGCCTTGTGCAATCCCAACACCACAACCACCTCCACCCAAAGAGCTCCACCACCCCAAACAACCAACCCTAAAACTCCACATTCCAAAACACCAATCGACAAACCTATTCCCAAGTTTACCAAAACAACCTGAATGAGGCAATCCCTCAAGTATTCTTACAACAAGCACCCCAAGCTCCACCCCAAGTCCAAACACAAGATCCCTTTCCTAACCAAAACCAATACCAACGCCACTACCAATAACCCATGAATGAAGAGGAGTATGATAACTATCCACAAGGTAGGTGGTGGGATGATAACCGACAAGGAGGGAGGAGTGGAGGAGTGAATAACCGGGGGAGGAGAGGAAGATGAGGCTTTGAGAGATTTCCAAGCCATGATCCTAGATTCCAAGGTCATATAAACTTAGGGAGGGCCCAAGGTTATGAAGACCGGGGAAGATGGCAAGATAATGAGCAGAATTTGAACACCATCAAGGTGAACCTTCCTACGTTCCAAGGAGGTAGCAATCCGGAAGAGTTCCTTGAATGGAAATTGCAAAGTGAGCGCATCTTCCTCACGAATAATGTGTCCGAGGCCTTGAAGGCAAAGTATTCCCTCACTCAATTTGAGGGATACGCTTCTACTTGGTGGGAATCTAAGAAGTTACAAAGGTCTCAACAACGCATCTATGATCTCCCAACCTGGAACGACTTGATTGAGCTTATGGAGACAAGGTGGCTTCCACTCACATACCACCAAGATGCACTCAAAAGGTTATACATATTGAAGTAAGGGTTGAAAAGTGTAGAAGCGTACTTTGATAAGTTTGAGGATTTATGGATGAAATCCAAGATAGAAGAGCATGAGGAGTACACTATTATAAGGTTTGTAGCCAACTTAAATCGAGACATCTCTAAACTGATGAGGCTCAAGATTTATAATAGTCTTGAAGAGGCATTCCATGACGCATCCAAGGTTGAGGCGGATCTAAAAGAAGAGAGTCCCTACAAAGACAAAAGCAAATCGTCTTCAACTTGGAACAAAGGCAAAGAAAAGTGGAAAACTTCCACTTGGGATAAGCCCAAGAGCAACACTCAAGCACCTCAAGCCAAATTCAATTACAAAGCCAAAGGTGATGACAAGGCTAAAGGAGGTAACAATTCTAACACCAAATATAATCAATCTTCTACCATCCAATGCTTTAAGTGCCAAGGAAGAGGGCACATTACGAGTGAGTGTCCCAACCGGAGGACTATCACAATATTGAGGGATGGGTATCGAACCGATGATGAACATGAGGGCGGGGTTGGTCATGGAGAAGAGGGAGAAAGAAGTGAGTGTGAGGGTGATTCCAACGAAGAGGTTGAGATAAGGTATGAAGAAGCCTTGAATCATGCTATTGTGGCTAGAAGAGCCATAGGGGATCTAGCTAGGGAAGAGAGTGACCAAAGGGAGAACTTATTTCATGCACGGTGCCAAATTATGGATAAGGTGTGCTCATTAATCATTAATGGTGGGAGTTGCACGAATGCTGTTAGCCAATTTTTAATTGAAAGTATGAAATTCCCCACTTACAAGCACACTAATCCCTATAAACTCCAATGGTTTAATGAATGTGGCGAAATGGGGGTCAATAAGCAAGCCATTATCAAATTTAGCATTGGCAAGTACCAAGATGAAATCTTATGTGATGTGGTGCCAATGCAAGCGTGCCATAATTTGCTTGGAAGACCTTGGCAATTTGATATGAATGCTCAACATAGTGGGTGGACCAACAAGTATTCTTTTATGGTTAAAAGTAAAAAGTATGTCCTTGCTCCATTGACTCCCCATGAAGTTCTTGAAGACTATAGAATCATGAAAGACCAACGTGAAAAGACGAAAAGGGAGGAAATGATTGTGAGTGAAAAGGACACCTTGGTTGCTCAAGGAGGACAAGGTTCGACCCAAGAGAAAAGTAAGAAGTGTATAGTCGCTAGAGGAATGGTAGGAGGAGAGGAAAGGTATGGTGAAGAGAAGGACTTGGTGCCAAGTCAAGCTAACCCCTCTAACCTTTCTATTTCTTCTAGTTGTCTTGTTCCTTTTGTAGGTACTTATGCGGATGATCACCTCAAAAAGGACGTGGACCAGAGTTTCTAAGTTCCTTTGGAGGGTGAAGTAGTGCTTCCCTCTTCCAAAGAGGAAGGCCAATACAAGGAACTTGACCAAATTCACAAAAGTGATGTGCTTCAACAAAGAGGTAACAAAGCTAACCCTTATACTTTAGCCAATGTGGATCACTTTGTGCTTGATGAACAATTGAGTAGAGGTAAAGTTTTGCCTTTTGTGGAAATTAGAGACCCTTTGTTAATTGATGATGCATTGGTGAAAAGTGCTTACATACTAGTTGATCCTTTTGATGACTATATTGACTCTTCTTGCAAGAGTAAATTGTGTCCATCTAGTGATAGCACTTGTGTTTATATTGATCCTATTAAGAGTGAACTTGCTTATTTTTAATGTGATCTTGTGATTGAACCTACTCTCTTCAAGGATGATAACTTGCTTGATAGTGACATAGTGGATGATTGTGAAATGCATGGCTTTGTGTTTGGGGATGTTGAAAATGAAGCCCTTCTTGAGAATCACAAAGTCACTAAAGAACCACTATGGTATGATGATCCATTTCTTAGTGAGAAAAACCTCCTCTTGAGGGAATTTGACTTGATTGCTAAAATGGATTATCTTGAAAAGGAGGGTAAAACTTGGATACAAATTGCTAACAATATCTTATGTGATACCTTTCCTTATGACCTCTTTGCTCATGAAACCCTTTGTATGTTGTTGCTTAAGTTTATGATTGGTTTGCAAGAGGGATGTGTAGTCCGTGACTTGAGGAATATCTTTGTTTATGATCCCGGTGTAGTGTCCTCTTGTTATGTCTTGGTAGTGAAACCATTGTTTGAGGAGACTAGTGTAGAGGGTTGGGCTCTAGGTTGGAATGACCTTACTTTACATCTTGCACTTAGTCAAAATGAAGGTAGAACTTGCTTAGGGAGTGAGTTATTTCTTGAATTTTAGGGAATTCACCTTGTTGAATTCCCATGTATGCACTCTCTATGCATGATTACTATTGATGTGTGGTTGTACCATAAATTTGTTCATCCTTGGCATGATTATGTGGTTATTATTGTGTGTGCTAACCCTCAATCTTTGAGTAGTATGTTGTCTTCCTTCTTCCTTTGGCTTTTGCAAGGTTCGGATTCGAGGACGAATCTTTTTCAAGAAGGGGAGGATGATATGACCCTACTAGGCACACCTCACTTGAACATACAAGACCCATAAGAAGGCCTATGAAGTATGGAAAGTAGCTTGGAGAGGAATGAAAGAAGAAGTTACAAGAAAGAAGGCCAACACTCAAAAGGGCTAAAGTCATAAAGGGACAGAAATGCAAATGTGGCTAGATGTGCAAAGAAGGGCCATAGATGCAAAAGGGTCACAATTGCAAGCTTGAGGATTGGATGATGGCTATATGTGTAAGAGGAGCCTTTTTCGGATTTCAAGCCGACATCTAACTAGCCAAACAAGGCCCTTGCCTCATTAATGGCATTCTTGTAATAACTAGCCTAGCTCTTAAGCCTCTTAGTACAAATACTAGACTTAGGTTATTTTCATCTTTAGATTATGTTGAATGAAGAAACTCTTATGAGAGATTATAGTTGATAGCTTTAGATTAATATAGATTGCTTGGTTGGTTAACCAAGTGTTGCTTCCTAGTTGTGAAGTGAATTGTTTTTTTCCATCCAATTCAATGTTGCTCATTTGTGGATTCATTTGAGTCGTTTGTTGATTCGAATTGCTTAGGTTCTAGGGTTTGTAAATCCGATTGGAAGGGTTAGGGTTTAATGTACCCTTTCTTGTCCATAGATTTCTTACTCTTGGGTCAAGTATCCATCCATCTACCCTCTTCCATTTCTATTCTTCATCCACCCTTTATTTTGATTTTCTTGTTCTTTTGTTTTTCTAGAGTTTCCTAGGTAGAATTGTATAAAAAATGCCTCACATGGTCGTAATGGTGGCCAACTTTGCAATCATCCTCCTATTTGAATCCAACCGGAACGATTTCAGCTGCTTGTAACTCAAGCTGTTTCATATCAGAAGGATTAGTAGGAGATAACGGAGGAGAATTTGAATGCAAAGTAGCCTCGGTCAACAACAAAGGGGAAGAAGACATCATAAATAAGGATATGAAAGGCAAATAAGCATCAATCAATGTTCTCAAAATATGTGAAGAACTGATAAGTGCATGGCCTTATATAGTGAGGAAGTTGAATTTGAAAAGGTCTGTAATAACGTTAAAGTGGGAATGTGAAAGGTCAAAGGGTTTTGACAATACACGGCAGAGATGACAGCACAACATTAATTAGGTCCGGACTCAGGTCAGTCAACTGCTCGATAAAAAATAAAGCACGGTCTTGGGGTAGAGCGATGTCTTTTCATTCCATTTCCCGGTTCCATTTCTTTACTTGGAAAAATGGAGGGACTGTCTGTGTACGGTGAGAACTCGTAGAGTTCACCTCGGTTTATCGAAGTCTCATACAAGGCGATTATCGAAGGTCAGTCCGAGAAGACGGAGGGAACAAACCGAACCTGCACTAAGGGAGTCCGAGAAGATAAGTCTGGATCTGAGTTTATCCTTTAGCGGACTTATCTCCGAAAATCACGCCCTCAACGGACGTGTCCGGTATTCCCGGAACCATTTACCCACGTTGAAGCTTGAGTCATATAGTTAGTTTAGGACTATAGCACTATAAATGTATATGTAACAGCCCCATCAGAGGGCATCTTCATATCATCTCCATCTCTGAGTTAGCAATTAACATTTGAAAGATTCCTTCACAGTAAAAGCTTGGTATTAGAAAAGCTTTATCGCTCTTATTTTATTTTTAGTCCGAACAAGGAGATAGTTCGATCAAGAAGATAAATCCTTCTCCCATTTGGAACCATCAATCGCACTCGTTACACAGGCTATATTCTTTAATTTTGCACGTTATTCCTACTTTTTGATTCTGTTTTTATCTTGTTAACAAGCCCGATGGCATATTCTTTAAACCGCGTACAAATTCAATTGTTGCTCTTTTTTGAGGAGAAACAAAGGATATATAAGTCCATCAATATTTTAGAAATATCTTCGTCGTTCAAGCCATGATTTTAATTAGAAAGACAACATCAGTTTACCCTTTCGATTGTTACATGCATTCCTGGTATTACAACCATAGTGAATATTAAAATAAAATATGAGACCTTCAATCTCGTTGACTGTGTAATCCAAAAACTAATTATTACAAACCCCTTGAAAAACTTGTGCTCAATCTTTTTGGCCAAACTCGTCCCTTCAAATTCACAAGGCAATAAAAAATTTAACCATATGAAGGAACGATGTCATTTAACTAATATTACAACACTAACGTAGCTTATAATTAGATGGGATGGAAGCATTGAAGATCATGGATTGATCTTTTCACCCATTTTCTAATAGGTTAGTTTGGCAGACTAATCTAGATAAATTACACTTTGTAAATTAATAAATATAACAGGCGGAAAGCGCTGAGAAAAGAACATAAAATGATAACTTAGCTAAATATGCTTTAAAACATTGAATAAGGACCCAAAAGTTTGTAAAACAATGAAGAAGATGACACACGGGTCAACAATACAAAATTAAGAACTTAACGAAAGAAACCAAGAACAGAAGAAAAAACTCTAAGCGGTAATCAGTTTCAATCATGATTAAGAATATATATAGGAACATGCACAACGATATTGATTCTCTTTGCTATATATGAGCATGTTTGATATTAAGATAATATGTAGGACAACAAACTTTTACAACTATGCCTAAAACATACAACGTATAATAATGTAAATACAAAGTAAGAAATCATGAAAAGTAATTAGCAAGCGGTGCTAATTATACTCTCTATGGAAGATGAAGTCCGGAATAATGTTGGACCTTAAAAAAAATAAGAATGGATTAAGCTATATTCTCCATAAAATCGATCAGTAAACAAAATATTAGCTTTGCCTTTTGTTACATGAGTAACAGTTGAAAGGGGGTTAGATTTCTCGTGAGGTCACTCAATTATCGTAATTGTAACACAAAAATCACTAAACTTTAGTTTGTAACTGAAAAGTCACTCAACTTTCATCTTTGTAATATAAAAGTCACTTAACTTTGTTTTATAACTGGAAAGTCACTCAACTTGCATTTTTGTAACGCAAAAGTCATTCAACTCATTTTAGTCAACTTTTGCTGACATGATAGTGTCAAATCCTTATTTAATATAAACTCACCCATTTTTACCATTTAGTGACCCGCCTCACTAACCTCACCCACTATCCAATGAATTTAGTGTGGGACTTGATGAGGATGTATGAAAACTGATGAGTAGTGTAAATTTTGTAGAGCAGAGGTTTAATATAATTTTGAACAAAATCACAACTTCCTGCATTAACTAAGAGAATTGAAACATTGATTATCGATGTGGCATTTACTTTTCCCGCAATCATGAGCAATTTCTTATGGTATTCTTTTTAAAATACAAGTTGCTTGCTCAAGGGAATTGTATTTTGAATTCTGAATATATCAAAGATGATACGAAGAACGAAGGTACAACTAGACCAGTTGATTTGCATAATATGTTGTGAAAAGAATATATAAATTTCCTTGAAGAACTATTGGCGCTTGCAAATAGCTTAGCAATAGTGTCATAGTAACCAGATGAACTTGAGACAAAACATTAAGGCTTGAATAGGGAGGAGAATTCAAAGACGTTACCAGTAAAAAAATAAAAAATTACTAGTAAAATTTAGTCCTTAGTGTTCTGTTATAAAAATTTGGATAGCAGGTCCATTTAGTGGGGCGGATCACTAAATGGTAAAACTGGGTGGGTTTATATTAAATAAGGATTTAACTTTTGAAAAAATGTCATGTCAAAGATAAATTGACTAAAATGAGTTGAATAACTTTTGTGTTATAAAGATGAAAGTTGAGTGACTTTCCAGTTACAAAACAAAGTTAAGTGACTTTTGTGTTATAAAGATGAAAGTTGAGTGACTTTCAGTTACAAAACAAAGTTAAGTGACTTTTGTGTTACAATTGCTATAGTTGAGTGACCTTCTGAGAAATCAACTCTGGGAGGTAAAATTAGAGTTTGGACAACCTATTTATATACTATATTAAAAGTGTGAAGGGCCTTAGAAATGTTAATTAAACTTTTTGTCCTTCATTAAAAGATTCCACAATAGACAAAATTGTCATGTACTATTTCTTTTAAATTATTATTACAAAATTGTCATTTACTATTTCTTTTAAATTATTATTAATTAAATCCTAATCGTAATCATGAATAGAGGAATCAAAATTCTATTAGGGTTAGAAAAACCCATCTATTTATAAAAGGCTTGTGCCCCATACGAATGTTCATTGTCTTCTTTCTTGTAAGTACTCCTCAACTTTTTTGATCTTATAATTCTTTGAAATATATTTCTTTCTTTCTTGAACTATAATAATAAAGCTAATGTTAATGCTTACCTTTTTCCTGTGTTTGTAATCTTTGTAATTTTCGGTTCTTATGAGTTATTTTCTTATCAATTTATCTTGATCAAGGTATTATACTTCATCTTATATTTAGTTCAATCTTTTTGCTTTTTCCCCAATCCAATGTATTCATTGTTTTATACGGATATTTTCAGAAGTGTAAAGTCGCACAGAGTAAGTTTCAAACGATAAGTTTACATAATAAATTTTATATTTGATTGTTGTATTTGTTAATCTTTTTTTTTTTGTTATTTCTTTTAACAACTTCCAAATCGATAAGTTTACATAATAAATATTATATTTGATAGTTGTATTTGTTAATATTTATATTTTCTATTTATTTTTGTGCTATTTCTTTTAACAACAAATAATTTTAGAAGTGTAAAGTCACGTCAAATAAGTTTCAAACCGATTAGTTTACATAATAAAATTTTATATTTGATTGTTGTATCAGTTATCATATATTTATGGTATGTAGTTTGCTAATGCTATACGCAGAACAAAAGTTTATCTTTGTTTATTTTGGTTCTCTTTTATGTGTTTTTATTTGCTAATAAAAGATAATTTTCTACCGTGATTTGGTTTTACTTTTTTTACTCCTTTATTTTGTAATGTTGAAAACTTGAAATGTGTTAATTTTATGTGTGCCTTAAAAATGTTGCTTGAGTTTTTTATCCTTCATTAAAAGACTTTATAACATACAAAATTGTCGTTTAAAATTTTTCTCAAATTAATCTATACTATATTAATTTAATTATTCCCCTAATATTTAGTTATAGACATTTAATTATCAAAAATCCTAAAATTAAGGACTTCTTCCCATTCATTTTAGGTTTTGGAGCCCCCACTCTTAATTTTTTTCACCTACTTTCAATTTCTGGTATAAGTAGGAGTCCGTTTATTTAGTGATATTAGGAGTTTTTTTCCCCTCTGACATTAAATTGTTTAGAAATAGTTGGAAACAAATTATAAGGAAGAATCTTAAAAAAGTAAAAATTAAGGATAATGAGAAAGACAAGAATTCTTCCATTACGGGTATTCTAATTTAAATTGCAATGAAAATTTACCTTATTAATATTTCATCTTACATGTAATGAATTGTGAAAAATTAAATTCTTTTAAAAAATATCCTTAGCAATATATAGTTCAACTTGTCCTAATTATTATAACTGAGTATTTTCAACAAATTTCATTATTTAATGTTAGAAAATATTGATATGAGAATTTTCAAGTAAAAAGAAACACAAAAGATATCAACAACAATTATCAGATGAGCGAATTAATGTCTTTATAACAGTAAAGAAGAGAGGAAAATGGACAAAAAGAAAGGCTAAATAGAGTAATATCTTTCGATGATAATTTGTGACTCGTGATTCTTTATGAACCCTAATCATAAATATGTTCACATTTATCATATTGAAACTTCCTAATTTTGTTAATTTTTATATTATAACGCAAACACGTTTCTTTAATATTATTTTTAAAAATTTATTCTCATTAGTACAAGAGACACGCGCAACGCGCGTACGCTTAGACTAGTATATTTATAATAGGCAAGATCAAACTATTAGCTAGAAACCTGGTTGGATAGATGAAGATGTTTTGTTGTTATCCGTGTGAAATTTGTATCCTAATGAAGTTCTATTTTATTAATTTTAAGCTTTAAACTAACTCTAGTTTCTGTAAGATATATTACAGTTACTTTAATTCTAACGTGAATAAAAATATATTTTATTTTATTGGATGGAAGATTTCTTAAGATGGAAACAAAACGTGTGACCAAGATTCTTTCTTACCAAACCCACTCTAATTCTGATTCCTTAATGACGATTTTATCTTTTTGTACATTAATAATGTAAAAATAAATTAATTCTTAGAGGCATAAAAGTCAATCAACATTTAGAGGATATTTTCGTCATTCAACATTTAGCGAAAATTATCCGTACTTTTAATGTGTAGAAGATAGATAGTTGTAGACAGATATAGATTAAATAGGCCTGTCATGATGATCATAGTTGTATTGATTTTTTTTTTTTTTTAAAGCAAAAGTCCACCAATGGTGGATGTCAGGGTTTAGGCATGACCCTGAACCTGTATATTATCAAAAAGAGTAAGTACATGGAGGAGGACACAAACCATAGCCTCCTGGATGGTGTGAGTGTTACGGTTCGCTTTTACGCAGGTTAAGGCATAAAAGTTTCTACGAGATCGTTGGTGCTCTAATTGGATTTCTAGTATTTCTAGAGTCGCCACCTAATTTATTATGGAAAACTAGGAAAATCAAGTTTAAAGATTTTTTCAAAATGAGTAAAAATCTTTTGGACCAAAGTTCAAGGTAAGGGTTCTGGTGAACCCCTAGGGAAGATTTTACGCACCCTAGTATTAAAGATCCGTAGAATACGTTTGACCTATGAGCTTCAATGTGTGATTAATATATTTATTTGTTCAAAAGTGTTTAATTTTTTGCAAAATGTCATTTCATCTCATATCATAATTTCAAGAACTCATCCTTCACTTAATCTATTCCAACTTACACAGAACTAATTCACTAATTAAAACTCTGAATACAAGATGGTGAAGAATGAGGATGAACAAGATTCATTATGAAAACAACTAGTCTGGACCATTCAACAGTTTAGGCACACTTGGACTCTATATCCTTTTTCTTTAAAATAGTATGGCATGATTTAGTAGCAGGTTAACAAATTATGTACAAGTTTGAATCACAAAGACCAATATTGAGAACTCTTCATCAACACAAATCAGGATGAAAGCTATTTAATCACCCTAAACTTCAATATTCATCATGTAAATGACCTTGACAAATAAGTTGATTAAATTAATCAAGATCCATTTTAGGCAATGATAAATTCATTTTAGACAGTGTTCAGGAGGTTGCATCAACTCAAACAAACAGTAGGTAAACCAGAAATCACACAAGCACAGATATATTAAATTAATCTAGATATCATAAGCTACATGAAGACAAATATTTAAACAATATTCAGATAGGGAACTAAACCCCCAACTACTAGACTAAACATCTAAGCAAAGAACAAACTATTACACTGGAAATTAAACTAAGACTAAGAATAACAATTAAGCCTAAATGACTGAAAATAAAATGAGATAGGAATAGAAAATACCTTTTTGTGTCGCAGCCTAGAAGAAATTGAACCTAGAAGCACTTTTCTTCCAAATTCCAACAACTTAGCTACCACACTCGCACTTAAAATATTTAAAATTTTTACTTAACCCGAAATTTAAAGGTTACTAAGCAAAAATTGCTAGGAAACCCTAAGTATTCAAATTATTTAAGCAAAAGAAATTTTCCGGTGCTCAAACCTTCCTTCTCAAAATGTAAAGTTGGGGTTCTATTTATAGAACCCCTAAATCATGAAAGCCTAAATTCTCACCGATGTAGGGCTTTGCAAATTTTTCAATTGCATTTTATCCCAATCGATATCAACGGCTAAGACAAAGTCAAAATACATATAAAGGGTTAGATTTAACCCAAAATGAGTCGATCCTCTTGGTTCTTTATGAACCAATGGGATTCATTGATTCAAACTTGCAACAAACAAAACCCATTAAAACATTTTAGAGTTTTTGACCGTTGCTACACGAAAAGGTAAGGAAAATAGAGAAAAAGTGAGAGATATACCGTATTTGGGGGTTGGATTTGATGAAAGAAGTCGAAGCAATAAATTCATTACCCTTAAAAGTTGAACCATACTGCCAAAAGTAAAAGCACACTGAAACTTTGCCATTTTGAGCCATGGTGACGAGGATAGAGGAGAGTCGCCGCTTGGTGGCACGGCTCCCTCGCCCCAAACCCTAGAGAAATGAATGAGTGACCCTTTAAGGTCAAGTTTGGCTGATCCTTCAGCCTTATGAATTTATGAATTGGGCCGGGTCTGGCCCTGTTTGGATGGACTCGGTCCATAGAAAAAAGAAAGGGGCGGGCCCAACCTCACACACACACACACACACACACACTATATATATATATATATATATATATATATATATATATATATATATATATATATATATATATATATATATATATGAAGGACAAAAAATGCAAATTAATGAGTAGGTAAAAAGATTTAAAGGGATTGATTCATTTTAATAAAATTAAACAATCAATTAATTGAAAACACAACTAATTTTCACAAAATGTTGGATGTACAAGTATGGTCTTAATTGAATTAAAATATGAATTTGTTATTTCAATTAAGGCCCTATTTGACTAACTAATTGATTATTTCAATTGTAGCCATAATTAAGCATATAATAAGCAATTTACGAATATAACCATAATTAATCGCCCAAATTAGTTTGAGAATTGCTCATATAAATGGAGTATGCAGAAATAAAACTTTGGGGGTAAAAATAATTATTTATTTCAATCAAATCAATTTCCTTGAATTAAAAAGAGGTAAATATTTGCTAATTAATTTTTGATAATTGCACATTAAATAAATGGCTATTTTACACTATTTTCTGGTTGAAATTAGTAAAATGCATCATTAATTGCTATGAAATAATTTTCAAATGATTCACTATAGAAATTATTTTACCCAATAGTAAAGGTAAAATATTATCTGCATAATTTATAAAATCATCCTTATTTTTCTAAAAAAAATATATATATATTCTCCCATTTAATATTCAAGTATTTTGAGCAATTAAAAATGAATTATGGGAGGTAAAAAATTAGGTGTCAACAGTGAGAAGTGAAGTTAGTCACTATGATATACAAAAGATGAGGGGAAGAGTAATATAAACAGCTTCCGATCTCATGTGGGTTATCGTGAGGAGATGTAACTAGAGAGATCAACAGAAAAGAAATGCCAATGTGCTCTACGGATTGCATCATTAAAAACAAAATGGTTTTTTCTTGACTTTATTCTGAAATTGGTGGTTCCTTGAAGATTCATTCTGATGAATGATTTAACCGATTCAGGCAGTGAATCAATATGATCATAAGCAACAGAGTTCTTAAGAAATTCACCAATGTTGGCAAGATTGTCAGCAACCATATTACCCTCTCTGTAAATATGAACAAAAGCAAAATTGGCATTGCTAGAGAGTCTAGTGATCTGATCAATGATGAGTTGGAATGTCTAAGGAGTCTTCATTTTGTGATTGATCATGTTGATTATAAGTTGAGAATCAGATTCAACAATGACATTGGATATTCCCTTTCTTAGGCAGAGAAGAACACCACTCAAAAGGGCTTTTGCTTCAGCCTTATTATTAGAGGTATCACCATAGTATTCTGCAAAAGCAGCCAAAAAATTTCCAGTATTATCCTTTAGGACTCCATCTCCACCTGAACTGCTCGGGTTTCCTTTGAAGCACCCATCAATGTTAAGCTTTGTCCAACCTAGATCAGGTTTTGTCCATTGGATAGATTAAATAGTAATATCTTGTTTGGCATTCTCAATAGTGCTACATATCTCCAACCGTTTGACAGGTAATTGAGCACTAGGAAACTGGTAATGAAGGATGATGGAAACATACTTGATTACTTGATGGATGATAGATTTGCTGGACATGTGAATGTTGTCAAACACAGCTTTGCACCTACTTTTCCAGATTTCCCAAGGAATAATAATAGGAAGACACTGAATAAGAGTGGCATGAATATTGTTATTGGTTTTAGACAACCACCAAAACATAATAAGCTGCCTAACACTTCCGTCCTTCATGTGAATGCCACAAATCTGACCAAAATATGCCCAAACTTGTTTTGCAATGTTGCTTTCACAAATTAGATGCATAATGGTTTCAATTTTGTGGACTGAGCAACAATAACATCTGGAAGTGATGTTGATTTTAAATTTTTTCACAGCATCATCAGTGGGAAGCCTATCATGTAGCATTCTGATAATGAAAAAGGAGATCTTGAAGGGTATGTGCTTATGCCAAGTCATACTAGCACTGAAAGATCTTGGTCTTTTTTTCCTGAGATACTGCCATGCAGATTTGCAAGAGAATTCTCCATTAGTGCTAAGAGTCCAAACTGGCCAATCCTTTCTCTTATGGTGAATATTGATCATTCTGATGTGGTTGACAATGTTTTTAGGAAAGTTTTGTCTAAGCTTAACAATGTGCCAATCTCCATTGTGTATGAAGTTGTTGACCTCACAGCTCCTAGATGCATTATATCTGTGAGTTAGCATGGCTAGAGAACCCTTTCCAGTCCAATTGTCCCACCAGAAAGACACCGTATCCCCTAAACCAATGTTCCATAAAATATATTTCTCAACTTTGTGTGCATCAGTCTTCTCCAAACATGAGATTGACCATAGGACCATTTCCTGAGAATAGGATGCTTTCTTTTGCTATATTTGTCTTCCAACAAATCCCTTAAAAGACTATCTTTGGTCTTGAGATTCCACCATGCTTTTGCACCGAAAGAAATGCAAAAAACCTATCCCTCCTTCTAAAGTAGGATAACAAAGTTTATCCAAAGCTATCCAACGAAATTTGAATTTGTTGTCATCTTTTCCCCAGAAAAAGTTTATAATAATCTTTTCAATTTGAAGCAAAAGTACATTTTTTTAGGAGGATGAATAATAGAAATAAGGTGTAATGATAGGGAATGTAAAACAGATTTGATTAAAACAACTTTACCACCATAGAAAAGTAATTTCCCATGCCACCCTTGAAGTTTATTGGCAGTTTTAGCAACTAAATTATTGAAGTAAACCACTTTTTCCTTTCCTAAATAAATAGGACAACCTAAGTACTGCATAGGAAATTGAAAGTGGTTAAAGCTAGTAATGTTATGAATGATATTAATATGGGACTCATCCAAGTTATTGGGTGTATAGAAACCAGATTTGCTTTTGTTGATTTTCTGCCCAGAAGTTTTCTCATAGGTCTCCAGATTATCTATCATTTGATTAAGAGAATCTTGGTCACCTGAAGAAAAGAGAATAGTATCATCAGCATAACAATGATGAGTAATGCAAGGACCTGATCTTTCAACATAATCAGGAATAAAACTTGTTCCAGGAAGCTTATTCATGAGCCGGGAAAGTAGCTCAGCTCCTATCACAAATAAGGAAGGGGATAAGGGGTCACCTTGTTTTATGCCCCTTGTAGACTTAAAGAAACCTTGTCTGGTACCATTCAAATTGATGGAGTACCAGACATTGGAAATAAGTCTCCAAACTCTATCAATCCAAAGATTTGAGAGACCCATTTTTCTAAGAACCAGACATAGATAATCCCAATCAACTCTATCAAAGGCTTTAGCCATGTCTAATTTCATGACAACATTGCCATACTATGGTGATTGGTTGATATTATGGACCAATTCCTAGTCATCATGATGTTGTCAGAGATAGATCTTCCTTTAATGAAACCTGTTTGGCAAGGAGAAATTAGTTTCTGCATTAAAGGAGTAAGCCGTGATTCATTAGTTTAGAAATGATCTTACAAGAAAAATTGCTAAGACTAATCGGTCTAAGATCAGTGAACTGTTGTGAAGATGCCACTTTAGGAATCATAATGAGGCATGTATGGGTGATGGATCTTGAAAGAGGTGAACCTGCAAAAAAAATCAAGAACCATCAATAAGAGATCATCTTTAATAATGTCCCAACAAGAATGATAAAATTTTCCCGAAAAACCAAAATTTTCCCGAAAATCCATCAGGTCCAGGAATACTAGAAGGGCTCATGGAGAAAACAATGTCCTTGAGTTCTTCAAGACTAGGAGGAACAATTAGATCCTTGTTATCACCATCTGTTAAAATGATAGGTATAAGGAATTCTGCCAACAAAAATCTTCAAACATATAATCTAAATACTGATAGGATGGAACACTAAAATAAAATATTGGAGAAAAACATAAATGCAAAGCAATACATGTATTTAACCTCGATTTTGATCAACCCATATATTCTTTTTTCACGTCTTACAGAAATACCATAACAATTTGAATGCCAACCACTCTAATTTATTGTTATTTACCGATCCTAAGCCTCTTTTGGAACCCTTCTGAACAAAGTTTTCACTTTATTACTTGGTGATTTCAATTCGAAAAAGATAACAAAAAATTAGTGATTTAAGATAACATAAATACAGGATCCAATCTTCCATTCTTTACCTTGTCAAAACATGTTCCATAATTCTAGGTAAAAATTATAAGAACTAAAGAAAAATATAAAAAGGAAAGCGGAGGGAGAATTAATACTTACTGTATTATCCGCAAAGGGAATAATGTGCCCCCTTTTACATTTGCCAGGGTTTGCATTTGATAATTGAATATCTGAATTTTAAAACAAAATTTAAAAAAAAATCAACTAAGATGCTAATAAACGAAATTACAAAAGAAATATGTTTAAGCAAATCTGTGAAAAAGAATACAATATCAGATAAAAAAAACTATTTACGTTTAATTAATTTCCTTTTGACCAACAAAACAAAGGAGAGAACCTATAAATTTTTTTATTCTAAAGTCACATTCTCAGCCACCGCAGCTTCTCGTATTGCAGAAAGACAGGCTCATACACTTCATGGTCATGGCTGTACTGTGTTTAAAACAAATTGAAGGTTATCAGCGTGTTAATGAATTGTAAAGACCACTCCTTTTACAAAAAATTCAATTGTATGCACAAAAATTAAGCATAGAGATTAAAATCACACAAGCATGCAATGGATAAAACCACAAAAATACTTAAAGCAATGAATTTACATTGACAGTTCCAAAAGAAACTCTTGTTGGAAATCTTACGGAAAATACTCAATCACGAACATTGTAGAGAATTCTTGAACAATATCATAGCTTGAGGCATGTCAATTAAAACACTGTCCTTAAGGATATTTCACCCGGTATAAATGTATCCCCAGGATTTAACAAGATCTTCTAGTATAAAACTCTGAGCCAGAATCTAATAAAGATTTATTTTATTATAAAATCCAGCATTACAAAATGAAGATAAGAAGAGTTTGACATCAAAAAATCTATTCCATAGGAAAAGAACGAGAGTACATATAGGTGAAATATATCCAACTGATTGCAAACAACTAATAGCTCAAAACGTATTGAATCAAACTAGTAATTGCTTCGCCATATTGAATGTCATAATAACAATTCAAGGGACCAAATAATTTGTCAGTTACAAGATAAAACAATAATATTAATATAATAGTAGCTATTAATTATGTCTAGAAAAGAAAGAAGAATCAGTTGAAATAGTCATAGTAACGTACGTTAGAATTGCTTTTAGATAATTATCATATGAAGTCATTAAGATAATACTAAAATACTGCATTTAGATATTAATAAAAATATTTCTTTTTGAGATATAAACTTATTTTCACATCAATACCCCACGTATCTCAAAAAGAATATTAAATAATAGAAAGAAATAAGAAGTTTTGCTGGGTTTCCACATATGAATACAATGCATCGAATTTGGTGTCGAGTAGACTATGAACCAGATATAGATAAAATAAGATTAAACTTACAGAATGATTGGTAAAGTTTAGAACTTTTATGAACCAAGAATTCTTTTGTAAGCCTAGAGTCTTATTCTATCACATTTTACTCGCACAATGTTTGTTGTTATTGCGGTTTTGCGCTAAGAAGCCATGCACGTGTCCTGATATTCATGAGTGCTCTAGAAATCCATCATAATTTCATAGGGGCGGCACCACTCCTCACTCATATAGGTCCACCCATCAAGTGTATTCTGCAGAGCAATACACTACCTATAAAGGATATGGTAATGGATTAAGAGTTTATTGCTCAACCTCACTTTGCCCTGCAGATTTGCACTATATATTCACACATCATAGGAAACATATTTAATAGTGCACTTTTGATCACCTAATGACTTGTTATTACCCATATGAACCTAATTCATGGGATCTCCAATCACATAGATTGGGTTACCATCACTGACAATCTTCTCAATTGACGAAAGTCTCATTCCACTCGATGTTTGTTTTAGTTTTGTGAATCAGCCAAATTCACCACAGACATCACATACTTCATGAAAATAATTCCATCTCACAACAGTGCTTGTTTATCACTTTTGTCTCAAACGAATATGTTTTATTGCTATTGAAAATTTTATTTTTCTCACACAGCTAATGCTGCTTGGCAACCAACGTTGGTTTCATCTCAACCATAATGCTTACTAAGAAGTATCTCTCATTACCAGCCAACTCCAAATCATAAACTCAGATTTCATTATGGTCTATTTGGCTAATTTTCATATTATTACACCCCCACAATTTGTAAACACATAATCACTGATGAATTTTGAGATCCACTTAGCATTATTGTACACTCTCTAGTACAACTAATATTAATTCATCATAACACATTATCATGAGTTTCTTCTCTCCAAAATAATACACCAAGAGAAGAAATAACAACATAATATACTTTAGGGTCATTATCAACAAGACAAGTATAAAAATCTTCACCAAAATATTTTTCTATCCTTTTACTTTTTCTCCACACATTCTCATCTTCAAAATCATTTTGAACAACAAGACCACGTAAATTATTATCACTTTAAAAATATTTATCTCAACATAAATTTAGTCAGAGAGCGTAACCCCCATATTTTCAAAATTTTTAAGAAGTACAAATATTACGGGAATGTTAATCTGATTTTCTGCATAATGAAATTAATAAAGAAAGAGGTCATGTACAAGGATGTAGAACAAACTCCAGGCATGAACACAATTCAACAGTAATTTAGAAATAATCGTCTTATAATGGAGCAGTTTTGGACTTCTACATGCATGATCACTAATAGAAAGCCTTTTAAGAAACAGATAGTTTTGAAACCACATCACAAGTGCAATAACCCCATACATTATTTGATTTCTTTTTGGCATATGAGATTATCCAAGTTACAAGCAAAGCAAACAGACAACCAACAGTATTCAAAATGCTATTAGTTGAAAAATGTTAGGCAAAAATAAATTATGATTATAATACTTATTGCCCACAAAAGAAATTATTCTTAGTTAAAACAACCATAACATTCTCAAAAGAAATCTTTAATCCAACATTTTCTAATAATTCCAGAACAATTAAATCGGCTTGAATATTAAAAGCATAGATCACCCCAGCAAATGCCAATAACTTTTTCACAAGTGATTTTAAGAAGAACTTTTTCATTCCAAGAACTTGAGTAGCTCTTGGATCATTAACATAAATAAATTTTTCTTTTTCAACTTGGATGTAGGATACAAAATTAACTTTACTAGAACAAATATGCTCAGTAGCACCGAAGTCATCTAACACTCAATATCTCACATTAGCCACAAGATCCGCTCGAGAAATGACCACAACAATTATATCATCCACTTAGTCAAAATTATTTTCACTTAGCAGGATTATCATTTTTCCGAATCTTCTCTAAATTGATGGACATGATAACTTAGTTCGTCACACACAAAATAATTTATATTTCATGAAAGGTTTGATAATTAGTTTTGCAAAATCTCAATACCATATTGTTTGACACATAAAATCGGCTCTGTCAAACACCAGCTCATGATAAAATTCTTTCGTTCGTATCAATTTCATTTCCATATCAAAATAACTTTTTTCTCAATATAAAAGGTACAAAGCTAAAAGCTTGACTTGCACATAAATATATCATATTCGCATAATAATAAAATCTGTCATAATTAAATTATTATTTTACCCAAAGTATTTGGAAAAACTTTTCAGTTTCAAGAGTCATATAAATCACATATTGTGTCTCTGCCTCTATTCTCTCCCCCCCCCCCCCCCGAAAGCAAACAATTAGCAATTCTAAATGCTCATATATATTGTACAATCTCTGGAGAGTAGATTGATATATATAAACAACTTTGTTTCGATTTATACGTACTTTTACCTTCTTTGAAAAAAATGAGTGAAAGCTCTCTATACCTTTGAATGGGATTAGAATAGCGATTTGGACATCGTTAAATTGATTCTCCATAAGATTAGAATACATCATATCCATAAGATTGTTGAAAATCTTACGGAAAATACTCGATCACTAGCATTGTAGGGAATTCTTGAACAATCTCATAGCTTGAGACATGTCAATTAAGACACTATCCTTAAGGATATTTCACCCGATATAGATGTATCCCCCAGAATTTAACAAGCTCGTCCAGTACAAAACTATGAGCCAGAATCTAACAAAGATTTATTTTATTATAAAATCCAGCCATACAAAATGAAGATAAGAAGAGTTTTACATCAAAAAATCTGTATAGGTGAAATATGTCCAACTGATTGCAAGCAACTAAATAGCTCAAAACGTATTGAATCAAAATAGTAATTGTTTCACCACATTGAATGTCATAATAACAATTCAAGGGACCAAATAATTTGTCAGTTACAAGATAAAACAAATTAATATTAATATAATAGTAGCTATTAATTATGTCTAGAAAAGAAAGAAGAATCAGTTGAAATAGTCATAACAACGTACGTTAGAATTGCTTTTAGATAATTATCATATCAAGTCATTAAGATAATATTAAAATATTGAATTTAGATATTAATAAAAATATTTCTTTTTGAGTTATAAACTTATTTTTACGTCACCTCCAAAGTGCAAAGATACAAATTCATTGAAAAGAAAAGTGCCAAACAAATTTCATGTAAGCAAAAAAGAAGATCTCAATGCCGATAAATTCATCCATGGGTTTGTTAGTACCTCCTTTGACAGGAAGATTTACAATCAAACTCCAACTAAATTGGGTTTCAATTTTCCCTCCTAATTTTATGACGAAGTGTCCAGAAGGAACTAAAAATGATTTTCTCAACTTTTCTTTCCCTAGTTCTCTCGTCTTTGAAGAAAAAAACTAAAAACAAATAAAAGCTTAGAAGGAAAAGAAAACAAAAGCTTTACTGTTACACCCCGTATCATAGAACTAATGTTAGATTCGTATTGTTAGAGTTTTAGCGAAAAATTTGAAAGTTTATACTTGTTGCAAATGTGGTTGATAGGCCCATTTCGGGCACCCATAACCCCTTGATTCATTGAGAATTTGGAAAAGATTCTTTAATGAAATTTGTGGTACGAAGAAATTACTTTCAAGGCATATGAGGATCAGGCCAATCAGAGTTCGGAGCAAGGAGATATGATCATCGTAAAACGGCTAATAGAGAGGTGCTTAAGATTCAATAGAATCGGCTAAGTTTCGGCAGGTCTGTCTTCTAGCCTGATTTTTTGAAAATCTATTAGGAATATAAGAAAACTTAAAACATGAAAGTTGTAGCCCTTTGAAATACCTTTCCAATGGTGTGTTGTGGATCCCTAACGGAGCTTTATGCTAGGAGCTATGCTCATTTTACTGAACGCTATTGATGGGTAGAAAACGTGAAATTTTGACTAAGTGTAAAATAGACATGGGAGCTCGCTGAGCTCGCCCCAAAGCTAGGAAAGGGCTCGATTTAGACTGCGCTCAACGAGGTAGGGGTCCAAAAGTTGGAAAAATTCAAGAAAATCGTCTAAGTGTAAAATGAACGGGGGAGCTCACTGAGCTCGCCCCAAAGGAGGCAAGGGCTCGCCTTAGATCGCGCGCTCGGCGAGCCTGGGGCTCCAAAATTCCCGTGCCATAAATTCAACACTTGACTCAAAATTTCATTTATCAAACATTCCAACTTCGTTCTAAAGCCCTAGGCAGTTGTTTTCCTCCTCTCCTCATTCTCCCACGTCGAGGTAAGACCGCTCTAACGATTCCTAAGTAATTCTAACATTAATTCATGATTAGTAACATGATTCTTCACCCAAAACACAGGATTTCCAAGGTAAATCTTTCTCAAGTGATTCCTATGTATACGTATATTTGGGCCTGAGGCTGCAGTTTGTGCACATATATATTGGGCACAGGCCGCAGATTATTTACTCGTATAAACATGTGGTTCCTCGTTCAGAACATGAGTATTCATATCTTTACTTCCTTACTTCAATTCAGTTATCAGTTATCAGTTCAGTTTCAGTATTTACTGTTCTTTCTTTCGATTGCTTTACGTACCAGTGCAATTCCAATGTACTAACATCACTTTTGCCTGGGGAGATGCAGGTAGCGATTTACAGGCTGACGGTTCTGCTTGCTAGGACTTTCTCGTATCAGCTACTTGGTGAGCCGCAGTTCCTTCGGGGCATTATCATACTTTCAGTCTTTATAGTAGTTCAGCCAGTGAGATATGCCGGGGGCCTTGTCCCGATAAACAGTTAGTAGTTCAATACTCTTTACATGCTTCGTAGACTATAGTCCAGTCAGTCAGATGTTTAGCAGCTTTTGTGTTAGCCTTGTTGGCTACTTATTCAGACTGTCAGACTTATTCAGTATTTCCGCATTTATGATATCTCAGTCAGATTTTAGTAGAACAGCATGTTTTAATGTTATTTTCGTATTCAAGTATGTCTTGATATCATATGTTGATTCAGCCAGCCAGTTGGTTTGCTTGGTCACATGCAGTCAGGCACCGAGTGTCATGTTACGGCCAGACCATGGTTCGGGGCGTGATATTTACCTTCTTGTTGGAGAAAAAGGTTTTCCAAATATTAACAAGGCATCCACGTGATCACTTTAGCCTCTCATCTTATGCAGTGGAGACGAAGATGAATTATAATACTAAATATTAAATATTAGGGATTAGAATTAATTGCTGCGGAAAAGAAGTCCTAGATTTAATAATATAATATTCTTTAAACTACCATATTTGAGTTCTACTATCTATCTAATTAAGGTAAAGACTCTTGTTATTAATTACTTGAATGATATTTTCAATATATTTTTGTGTTAAATTATACTTATTATTATTATTTTTTTAAATAGTAAATGACCTTTTTGTCTACTGTGGAATCTTTTAATAAAGGGAAAAAGTCCAATCAACATTTCTAAGGCTATTCGTTTTCACGATCCAACCTGCCATGACTGGCACCCACACTAACTCCTAGTGGGCAAACCAATGCACAAGTCATCTAGTCATTCAAGTCCATTTTTATATTAACCAAATTAGTCAGTTACTACTCATTCAAACATAAGATAATCGAAATAAGTCATGCCATAAAAATACGAAAGTAAATGCGGAAGTTCTAACTATTACAAAATCCCCAAAATTCGAAAGTCATGGTACGAGGACCCTAATCTAGAACATGTCTACGGAATGAAATATGTCTAACAAATAACCATAATGTCCAGAATAGGAGATAGACATCATAAGAGGAAGATCTTCGGGCTAACTGGCATGGATACAAGCTCACCCTAAATCTGTCAGCAACGTCCTCAACGCTAGATGTGAGGGCGGATAGCAATCTCTGTTTCGCAATCTACACTCAAAAGAATGCAGCAAGGTAGTATCAGTACAAATACTATGCACTGGTAGATATCATAGGCCGACTAAGATTAGTATCACGCATATCCCATAAAATCAATAGAATAGACAAGTCAGCCAATAGACATGAAATAAATAAACCATGACAAGTCAACCAAGGACAATCACCAATGAAGTCACCCAAATATTAAGAACTCAGTCTACAGAAAACCACAAAACGGGAAATAAGTCTATCACAAATACCATAACCACTGTACACACATGCTAACTGATGTCATTGCCAGTATTCATGACCTGTAGGGGACCCATGGTGTCGATGCACCGCTCGTTCCGGATACTCATCGGACCCGAGCATAAACCTCCGCTTTAGGAAGAACCTCAGACGCGGGCCACATCAATGTATCTCTCATTTTCGGAACGAACCTCGGACCACAAACCCGTAATCTAGGTCACATATGTGTCTTTTCATATATTTGTATGTAACAGTATCTCCTGCTATCTTATTATCAATGCCCAAATCATCATTTCGTATCATAATATCACCAAGAAGATTATATTAACTTCTTATCACAACACACAAACTGTAAATTCAATACACATGAATAGTGGCACGAAGCCTACACAATCACTCAATCAATTGCATATAGGAGTTCAACCACACAATAGCATGCATGAAGACTAGACATGCTTTCTCCTAATGAATTCACAACACATACAATCTACTAATCAAAGTCTAACTCAAGTAGACCGTAACCTACCTCAACGTAGAGCTGAAACAACTCAAGTCACTCTGCTACAGCTTTTCCCTTCTATAAAGCCTCAGAATGCTCAAAGTCTAGCAATTAGAATGCTCAATGAGTCACAATTATTCTAGTCACAAAATCAATACAAAACACCCTTCCTTAGCCCCATTCCAATGGGTGAATGATTTCTAGGTATAAGACAACCTAACAATGGCCTTAGTAACTACTAACCATAAATTTACAACAATATATGATCAACATATCACTTACAAGCAGTTTCCATGGTCAACCTATCATTTTTATGGAACCCTGGGTCTCAATTCACTTAGTTTATGGTTCTAAAGGTTCAATTTATGATTAAGAGGAGTTAACCCAAGCCATTAGATGATAAATAAGAGATAACAATCCTAACCCATCAAATATAGAAGGTTTATTAATTCCTAGGGTTACTATTACTAATTTCCCCATGGAAGACCCATAAAAGGGATGATAATCATGAAGATGATACGGAATGATCGAAAGGGATGGATGAGACTTACCTCTCAAGAGTTTTCTTGCCCTAGCTTGGAATTTCACCTTAGGTGCTTGTAGGGAACTGTGTTGAAGTATTATGAATAAAGAATGTGGGACTAAGTGTTTAAAACACGGCATTCTGCCATCCGTCGACCACTGCAGCGGTCTCGCTATAGCGGCCAAGTGCCCGCTATAGCAAACCAAAGGAACCTAACCACCGCTATGGCGGCCAATGCTCCGCTATAGCAACACCGCCATAGCAGGAAATGGCCCGCCATGGCGGACACTTGAAATACTGACCAACTGCTAGGGGCGAGTGACTCACTGCTATAGCGGTACCGCCGTAGCAAAGACAAGCCTCGTCGCAGCGGTCCAAATTGGGCAGTAAGCTCGACTTTTGCCCAGTTTTCCCTCTATCATCCAACATTTCATCCGCGGCCTCACAAACACAAAAAAACATGCACATATACATAAAGATGTCATACATCCACCCGTGGCCTCGGAATTCCTAATGGAGTTCTAATTTTTTGCGTCCCCCCCCCCTCCACCGACGGACTCAATAAAATAAAACAACAACCACAAACAAGTCAAGTTTTCAGTTCTTAGATTTATAAAATCGAGTTTCTATTAGCTCGTACTACCTTTGAGAAAGTTCTATTTGGTGGGGTGATCCTACATTTTCCATAACGACCGGAAGGGTCGTTACACCAGATACCAATTAAAACATCATTCGTCCCCAAATGGACAAGGATGAGTAAACCAGGAAAAATTACCTGACTCGGCGAAAAGCTGAGGATACTTGCTACGCATATCAGATTCTGCTTCCCAAGTAGCTTCCTCCACCGGACGATTCTTCCACTGAACTTTCACAGAGGATATTTCCTTAGACCTCAACTTGTCAACATCCCTATCTAAGATGGCACCGGGCTCTTCTTCATATGTCAAATTCTCATCTAATAAAACCGAATCTCAACGGATTATATACGAACCATCTCATTGGTACCTCTTCAACATCCAAACATGGAACACCGGATGAATGCCTGATAGACCCGGAGGCAAAGCCAACTTATAAGTCACCTCCCCCATACGCTTGAGGATATCATACGGCCCAATGTATCTCGGGCTAAGCTTGCCCTTCTTCCCGAACCTCATCACACCCTTCATGGGTGAGACCTTCAGCAACACTTGCTCTCCTTCTCCAAACTCAAGATCTTGGACTTTACGGTCCGCATACTCCTTCTGCCTACTCTGGGCTGCTAGAAGCTTAGCTTAGATCACCTTTACCTTCTCTAGGGACTCCCTCAGAAGATCAGTGCCCCAAGGTCTCATCTCAAACGCATCAAACCACCCAATAGGAGACCTACACCTCCTACCATAAAACTCCTCAAACGGAGCCATACCGATAATTAAGTGGTAGCTATTGTCATATGCAAATTCAGCCAAAGGCAAGAACTGGTCCCAGTGCCCACCAAAGTCTATCACACACGCATAAAGCATATCTTTAAGAACTTGAATGGTCCGCTCAGACTGCCCGTCAGTCTGTGGGTGGAATGTTGTACTAAGATCCAACTTCATACCCAACTCCTCATGCAAAAACTCTCAAAATCTGGATGTGAACGTTGTGCCCCTGTCGGACATAATGGAGATAGGCACCCCATGAAGCCTAAACACCTCACAAATGCAGATTTTAGCCAATTTCTCCGCATCATAAGTTATCTTCACCGGAATAAAGTGGGCAGACTTAGTCAACCTGTCAACAGTAACCCAGACAGAGTCAAACTTTCCCAACGTCTTCGGAAGACTAACTACGAAGTTCATGGCTAGTCTTTCCCACTTCCACTCAGGAATAGGTATCCTCTGAAGTGTACCCCCACGTTTCTGATGTTCATACTTCACCTGCTGGCAGTTCAGACACTGAGCAACAAACTCCACTATATCATGCTTCATCCTAGTCCACCAGTAGTGTTGCCTTAGATCACGATACATCTTAGTCGCGCCAGGATGAATAGAATATCTCGAACTGTGAGCCTCTGTCAGAATAGTTTTGATCAAATCACCCACACATGGCACGCAAACTCTCCCCTTAATCCGCAGCACCCCCTCTTCGTCAATCACGACCTCCTTGGCCTCTCCACGCAACACCTTGTCACGAATTTTGCACAACTTAGCATCTTCAAACTGCTTAGCCTTAATCTGCTCTAGAAAGGATGACCGAGCCTCAATACAAGCCAACACCCTGCCCGTGTTAGAAATATCCAGCCTCATAAAACTGTTAGCCGGAGTTTGAACCTCTCTAGCCAACGGACGCTCCGAAGAAATCAGACGAGCCAGGCTTCCGATATTAGCCGACTTCCTGCTCAGTGCTTCAGCCACTATATTTGCCTTACCGAGATGATACAAAATAGTGATATCATAGTCTTTCAACAGTTCCATCCATTTCCGCTGCCTAGAGTTCAGATCCCTTTGAGTGAACACATACTGCAAACTGCAATGATCAGTGTACACCCCACAATGGACACCATACAAGTAGTGCCTCCAAATTTTCAACGCAAACACCACTGCTGCCAACTCTAAGTCATGAGTAGTATAGTTCTTCTCATGCACTTTCAACTGCCAAGAAGCATAGGCAATCACCTTCTTTTCCTGCATCAAAACAGCACCTAAACCAGAATGTGAAGTATCACAATAAACAACAAAATCCTTGCCCTCTATGGGCAATGCTAGAATAGGCGTTGTAGTCAATAATGTCTTGAGCTTTTGGAAGCTCTCCTCACACTCGTCGGACCACTAAAACGGTACCTCTTTCTGAGTCAAACGAGTCAAATGAAAGAAATAGAGGCAAACCCTTTCACAAACCGACGATAGTAGCTAGCCAGACCCACGAAACTATGGATCTCGGTCACTGATATAGGCCTAGCTCACTCTTTAACTGCCTGAATTTTTCGAAGATGCACCATAATAGCTTTCTTAGAAATTACATGCCCTAAGAAGGACACAGAAAACAACCAAAATTCACACTTGGAGAATTTAGCATACAGCTTTTTCTCCCGCAGTACCCCAAGAGCAATCCTCAAATGTTTCTCATGCTCCTCCTTACTTTTAGAGTACACCAGGATATCATCAATGAACACTAATATGAAAGAGTCTCAAAAGGGCTTAAACACACTGTTCATCAAATCCATGAACGCAGCTGGGGCATTAGTAAGCCCGAAAGACATAACCAAGAACTCATAGTGTCCATACCTGGTCCGAAAAGCTGTCTTAGGAACATCCTCTGCTCGAATCTTCAATTGGTGATACCCTGACCTTAAGACAATTTTAGAGAACACAGAAGCACCATGTAACTGATTAAACAAGTCATCAATACGGGGAATGGGATACTTATTCCGGATAGTTACCTTATTTAGCTGACGGTAGTCAATACACATACGCATAGACCCATTCTTCTGCTTAACAAACAACACAGGAGCACCCTAAGGAGAGGCACTCGGGCGAATAAACCCCTTACTCAAAAGATCTTATAACTGCTCTTTCAATTCCCTGAGTTCTGCTGCTGCCATCCTATAAGGTGGAATAGAGATAGGATGAGTCCCTGGGTCTAAATCAATCCTAAAATCAATGTCACAATCAAGTGGCATACCAGGCAAGTCCGCGGGGAACACATCCGCAAATTCGCTCAATACTGGAACCGAATCAATAGATAGAGTATCTGCACTGGTGTCACGGATATGCGCCAAGTAAGCTAGACATCCTTTTCCACTAATTTCCTAGCACGAACAAAGGATATGACTTTCTTAGGGAGGGGACTAAGGTTACCGTTCCACTCAAGTCTAAGTGCCCCGGGCATAGCTAAGGTAACAGTCTTAGAATGACAATCTAGTATAGCATAATGTGGAGACAACCAACTCATTCCCAAAATGACATTGAAATCTACCATATCTAGGATCATCAAATCTGCCCAAGTACTATACCCCATAAAAGTAATCGCACAAGATGGTTAGACTCCACTTACCACCACCGAATCCCCAACCAGAGTAGATACATAAATAGAGACATCAAGAGTATCACACACCATAGCCAAACCCACAGCAAAATATGCAGACACATAAGAAAAAGTAGAGCCCGGATCAAATAAAATAGAAGCCATCCGGTCATAAACTGAGATAGTACCTGTGATGACAGCATCGGAGGCCTCAGCCTCGGGTCTACCTGGAAAAGCGTACAAATGACCGCGCCCTCCTGTAGCCTGTGTACCACTACGATTACCCTGTCCAATCTGAGCCCCGCCCCTACCGGCCGCGTCCGCCTCTGCCCGAGGACCCGCCTCGGTTAGGGCCGGGCACACCCTCCCCCCGCGGTGTGGGCGCCCGCGCCCTGCCGGTGCGCTATCCTTACCCCCCTACATCGGTGCAAACGGAGCTCGAAGAGCACGATGCGAGTCCCCCCCCGATCCGTCCGAGTCGTGGGCAATACCTCTTAATGTGTCGTATCTCGCTGTACTCGTAACATGCACGATCCGGCGTAGGTCCCGAAACGAGAAGCTAATGAGCGCATAACCTCCGTGCGATCGGAAGCACGATAATTTGCCCCGACGGGCCCCGGTCCGACACTGCGTCGCGGACCGAACCGGACACCCCGTATATATCTGCGAACTCGACCCCGAGAAGCGATTCTTTGGCCCCACCCCTTCAGGCCTTTTTCTCTACTTGTTTTGCATGACTTTCCTGTTTAATCCCCTCAACAACACGAACATGCTCCACTACCTCCTGGAATGAAGCCCCAGTGGCTACAAGCTGAAGAGCTGATAGTTGAAGTCCAATGTTCAATCCCTTCTTCGGATCCTCTCCCCCTCAGTGGGCAGCAACTGAAGAGCATATCGGGACAAGGAGTGGAAACGGGACTCGTACACAGCAACAGACGAGTTTCCCTAATCAATATTAGCAAACTCATCCTTCCTTCGGTCCCTCAGAGTATGCGGAACATACTTATCCAAGAACACTGAATAGAACTGAACCCAAGTCAACAGAGGAAACCCAACTGGCCTACACTCCACCATAACTTGGCATCACCCAAGAACTGGAAGGTCACGAATTATACACCGTACTTGTCCACAAACCCCATCTTATGGAGCCTCTCGTGACAGTCTATGATGAACTCATATGCATCCTCTAACTCAGTACCATAGAAAACCGGAGGCTTCATTTTAGTGAACCTCCAAAATAAGTCATGCTCTTCGCCAGTCATCACCGGCCCTGCAACTGGCCTCGGAAAGGCCTCAAAACTCGAAACTTCATCCAAGCGAGGTGCCACTGCTGCGGCATGCTGAACCCCCGGAGCCTGAACTCTATCCGGACCTGGGGCTGCTACTCCTGCACCTCTATCTGCTGGAACTGCTGGTATAGCTCTGGCCTATGCTAACTCATACAACTAATGTAGCACGTGCGCCATAGCATCTGGTATACCAGGAGCAGTTTCAGCTCCTGGTGGGACTGGTACTACCGCTGGCTGGGCTGGTGCCGCTACCTCTCCCACGGGCTCATTTGGAACCACTGGAGGCACAGGATCAACAACTAGGACTCCGCCCCCAGCTGGGGTCGTCCCTCTACCGGCTCCTCCGCCTCCACCACTTCCTCTAGCTGTTGGTGCGCGTGTTCTCACCATCTGCGAGAGAGTAACGGGCAGTTAGATACCAATTTGAATCAGCAGATACCAATTAGAATCAAGTAGCACGAAAGAAAGAAAGAAAGAAAGAAAAGGGAATTTTCCTAGTGCCCAGTAGCCTTTCGAAGATAATTATAGACGTTGCCGGACCAATCCGCAAGACTCTACTAGACATGTCCTTATACGACGAGATCGACGAACTTAAAGCTCTGATACCAACTCCGTCATGACCCAACCCACCATGACTGGCACCCATACTAACTCCTAGTGGGCGAACCAACACACAAGTCATCTAGTCATTTAAGTACATTTTTATATTAACCAAATTAGTCAGTTATTACTCATTCAAGCATAAGATAATCGAAATAAGTCATGCCATAAAAATACGGAAGTAAATGCGAAAGTTCTAACTATTACAAAATCTCCAAATCCGAAAGTTATCGCACGAGCACTCTAATCTAGAACATGTCTAAGGAATGAGATCTGTCTAAAAAATAACCATAATATCCAAAATAGAAGATAGACATCACAAGAGGAAGATCTTCGGGCGGCCTGGCATGGATACAAGCTTACCCTAAATCTGTCAGCAACGTCCTCAACGCTAGATGTGAGGGCGGGTAGCAATCTCTGTATCGCAATCTGCACTCAAAAGAATGCAGCAAGATAGTATCAGTACAAACACTATGCGCCGGTAGATATTATAGGCCGACTAAGATTAGTATTACGTATATCTCATAAAATCAATAGAATAAACAAGTCAGCCAACAGACAGGAAATAAATAAACCATGACAAGTCAACCAAGGACAATCACCAATCAAGTAACCAAATATCAAGAACTCAGCCAAAAGAAAACCACAAAACGGGAAATAAGTCTATCACAAATACCATAACTACTGTACACACATGCTAACTGATGCAATTGCTCAGTAGTCATGACCTGCAGGGACCGATGGTGTCCATGTACCACTCGTTCCGGATACTCATCGGATCTGAGCATAAACCTCCGCTCCGACAAGAACCTTGGATGCAGGCCACATCAATGTATCTCTAATTTTCAGAACGAACCTCGAACCACGAGCCCACAATCTAGGTCACATATATGCCTTTTCATATATTTGTACATAACGGTATTTCCTGCTCTCTTATTATCAATGCCCAAATCATCATTTCGTATCACAATATCACCGAGAAGATTATATTAACTTCTCATCACAACACATCAATCAGCGTAAATTCAACACACATGAATAGTGGCACGAAGCCTACACAATCACTCAATCAATTGCACATAAGAGTTCAACCACACAATAACATGCATGAAGACTAGACATGTTTTCTCCTAATGAATTCACAACACATACAATCAACTAATCAAAGTCTAACTCAAGTAGACCGTAACCTACCTCAACGTAGAGCTGGAACAACTCGAGTCACTCTGCTACAGCTTTTCCCTTCCGTAAAGCCTCGGAACGCTCAAAGTCTAGCAATAAGAATGCTCAATGAGTCACAATTATTCTAGTCACAAAATCAATACCAAACATCCTTCCTTAGCCCCATTCCAATGGGTGAATGATTCTAGGTATAAGAAAACCTAACAATGGCCTTAGTAACTACTAACCATCAATTTACAACAATATATGATCAACATATCACTTACAAGCAGTTTCCATGGTCAACCTACCATTTTTATGAAACCCTGGGTCTCAATTCACTTAGTTTATGTTTATGGCTCTAAAGGTTCAATTTATGATTAAGAGGAGTTAACCCAAGCCATTAGATGATAAATAAAAGATAATAATCCTAACCCATCAAATATAGAAGGTTTATTAATTCCTAGGGTTACTATTACTAATTTCACCATGGAAGACCCATAAAAGAGATGATAATCATGAAGATGATACGGAATGATTGAAAGGGATGGATGAGACTAACCTCTCAAGAGTTTTCTTGCTCTGGCTTGGAATTTCACCCTAGGTGCTTGTGGGGAACTGTGTTGGAGTATTATGAATAAAGAATGTGGGACTAAATGTTTAAAACACGGCATTCTGCCATCCGTTGACCGCTGCAACAGTCAATTTACCGCTGCAGCGGTCTCGCTATAGCGGCTAAGTGCCCGCTACCGGACGAAAGAAACCCGACCATCTCTATGGCGGCCAATGCTCCGCTATAGTGACACCGCCATAGCAGGACATGGCCCGCCACGGCGGACACATGAAATACTGACCGACCGCTGGCGGCGAGTGACTCATCGCTATGGCGGTACCGGCGTAGCGGTACAAGCCTCGCCACAGCGGTCCAAATTGGGCAGTAAGCTCGACTTTTGCCCATTTTTCCCCTCTATCACCCACCATTTCATCTGAGGCCTCAGAAACACAAACAAAACAGGCACATATACATAAAAACGTCATACGAATCCACCCGTGGCCTCAAAATTCCGAACGCAGTTCTAATTTTCTGCGTCACCCCCCTCCCTCCCTCCCCCCCCCCCCCCCGGACTCTATAAAATAAAACAACAACCACAAACAAGTCAAGTTTTCAATTCTTAGACTTATAAAATCGAGTTTCTATTAGCTCGTACTACCTTTGGGAAGGTTCTATTTGGTGGGGTGATCCTACATTTTCCATAACGACTATAGTATAGATATAGATATGGGTTTTTGCTAATATACAACATGAAGGTTCCTGTTGTAGGTTAGCAATGTACCCATTTTTTAATTTTCTTAAATGATAGAAAATATTATCCAAGAAGACAAAAAATACATGAAGAAGAACCCAAAGATGAAGGTTTGACAATATGAACAATAAACACAGGATTGAGGCTTGAAATACGAGTGAACACTTTCCTAAATCTGCACTGAGCAAACAGTTTTAGTGGATATGACAAGCCTTTTGAAAATCTGCAGTGAGCAAACAGTGAAAAATCCGTCTTAGGAAAGCAAAAACTTTTATGATTTTCAAGTGCAGAATTTTGTAGAAGAAAAGGAGTTTTTTTTTTTTCTTTTTTCTTTTTTTTTTTTTTTTGGAGGAAGAATAACGGTAAAATCTATCTTCAAAAGGCAAGAGAATTCTTTTAAATAGAAAAAGGTGGTTATATAATTTTGAAAGGACACTTCCTTTCACAAAAGACATCCTCTCAAGTAAAACCCTTTTGTAAATATATATTTATATTTAAATAAAATTTCAATAATCCCCCACTTATTAAAATATAAATCAAGACTTGAAAATCAAATAATATTTATGTGTAGAGTAATGTATCTTTCGATTTGAACATTACCTTAGTATAACATCACAAGATGAAATCGAAATCCCATGTAGCATAATAGCTTTGAACATGTTATTCCTTATGATAACATCGGTGATGCTATACACATAAATATTTCATTCTCCCTTTCCACTTAAACATGTTTAGCACTTCTATGGCCATGTGCTATCCAAAATTCATAAACATTTATGAGAGTAACTCCATCTGTCAATCGAAGCGGCACCACTTCTATGTTCATATAGGTGAAATTCTTTCAATGTATTTGTCACATTTGAGACACTTGTTCCTTGAACTGAACCTCATGAAGAGTATATGAACCCAACCCTCTAATCTGTGACAATCAGTACTAGTATATCTCTTATTTAAGTGCTAAAACATCCACATATCAATAACTTGTTGTTACCCTTCGAACCCATAAATATTCATTTCATAGAGCTAGGTAGGGTTGCCATTATTGGTGGACCTAATTAAGGAGTTTTAATTTAATTAACTCGAGGTTGGTTTTCACCAACTTCCTTATAAGAGTTTTAGTAATGAGATCACCAAAATTATTTTTTGACTCCACAAATAAGAAAGAGATGATTCCTTCATGAATTAACTTTCTCACAGTCATGTCGTTGATTTATACATTTAACTTCGCATAATATATTTATATACTTGATTTAAAGTGACTTTACTAGCACAAAGCCGAGCTCACACTTTGCAAAGTCATGGAATTTTTAAAAAAATGCCCTTCAACCACTCAACTCCTTATGCGACACATTGTCGCATGTGTGTTTGTTTCTTGATATGTAAGAAATTAAACCTCCTCCCGAGGTAAACATCCAACCTTTTGTGGATTTGTTTCTCGCGAACTCGATAACCAACTTGTATTGGTATATCCGTATAAAATAGTATGAAAATTAGAGTCTCTCAAATCTTTAATTTTCTAAAGAATTTTCTAACTCCATTGTCGAATGTGTGTTTGTTTCTTGATATTTAAGAAATTAAACCTCCTCCCGAGGTAAACATCCAACCTTTTGTGGATTTGTTTCTCCCGAACTCGATAACCAACTTGTATTGGTATATCCTTATAAAATAGTAAGAAAATTAGAGTCTCTCAAATCTTTAATTTTCAAAAGAAAATCAAGAACTCGGTTATTGGCCCTTCCAATAGTGCTAGCTTACACAAGTTAAGCCACAATTCTTCCATTAACTCAATTTAGGATCAAATAGGGTGTTGACCTCTTTATGTTTAAGTGACTAAATTTATTTAGCACTTTCTCAATGTAACGGGATTAACTCAATACATAACCCCCTCTATTTTATTTAATCTTGATACCCAACATGGTACTAACTAATTTGTGATCATTCATTTTGAAAGGAAGATAGAAACCTCTTCGTTTCTATTATGTTCTTCATATCATTGCTTGTAATAACCTATCCACTAGCATAAAATAATACTTTTCATAAAAAGTAACAATCTTTCAAGTATCCACAATTTTTAAATGACATCCCTTCGCGAAAGAACACAATTTTTGCACTTTGAAGGCATAAAAATAATCTTCTAATGTTGATGACTAATCATAAGTGAAATATCCCTACACTTTGAACACATTAAGTGCTTTTTCATATCACATTTAGAGACAACTCAATTCACTAACTCATGTTCTCTACATCTCATATTCTTAACAACTTTCATGTATGGACACATACTTGCAAACAATATAAAATTTTATATCATCCTACAATTTGAAAGTAAACTTCACATAGGATCTTTTATGCAAGAATAACCAATCACAATAAGAAAATGTTATTTCTAATTATCATGCATGGCAAGATCATCACAAAATAAATTATCTACTCTAATATTTATAACATCAGATTTCACAAAAATCACAAAGAATAAATAATGAAGCTAAGAAAGTAGAACCCGAATTTATTGCCGTTTTTCACTCATCCCATTGTTGTAGTTTTCTTCCGATTTTGAGTCCCAAAACGTCAACCTTGTCAATTACTTTCAGTAGAGATTTAGAAATTTCCATGCGTGGATTTAAGGTTTGTCAAAACCGATCTAATTCTAGTCCAAGAGCGGTGAAAATCACTCCTCGTAAAATCAACTTGTGTCACAACCAAAAAGTGCTCTCCTGTTGTCAATAAAATTTCTTTTCATGCTTCATGTGCTCCCACAATTTTTCAAAATAAAAGGTATACGCCACATGCACAAAAATTAGATGGATCTTCTCTCCAAGTTGTATACTCCTCTGGAGGTATGCGCTTGGTATCTTCTTCCTCAAAGAAACCAATTGCAACCGGCAATGTCCAGGGCCGGCCAAAAGGGGAGGTCACTAAGGCCATTGCCTTAGGCCCCAAAATTTGGGGGGCCCCATTTTCTAGTAATAGTACTATATGCATATATATTATTTTTCTTTTGGATAATGTTGAAGACGATGATGTAAGAAATTATAAAAAAAAACTTTGAAAAGGAGAGAAATTCCTTGGAATAGTAATTGATATAACAGTTCAGAAATTTAAGTAATGGGAGCAACTCATGTAAATCTTTACCCATCTTTGGATAATTTTTTTTTTTTTTGGTTTATTTACATTTGATAGTGCAGTAAATTATCCAAATTATAAGAAAATTTGTTCTCCTTCTTTTCTTATAACGACCTGTTTAGTGGTTATAGGCTTTCCGGCATTTTCGCCCTCTCCGAACATTGATTAGCTCACTTTTGACCCGAGGGGACCGTTGACATGCTTCTCGAGGTGTCTAGATCGGATTCGGGCAACTTTTTGGGAAATATGGGCTTAAAGTGAAAAATAGTTGACCCAAAATTGACTTTTGGGTAAACGGACCTTTTTCGGAATCCGTCGATTCTGAGAGGCCCGGATGGTCGTTTAGAACTTATATGTGTATCTGGTTCGGTTCCCAATGCACTCGGATGCATTTTGAGACTTGAGTTGAGAAATTGAAATTAAAGTATCGAGGGTTGACTCGGTCAACAAGACCTCCGTTGAAAATTCTGAGGCCACGAGCGCGTTCGCAGCATGTTTTTATGTGTGTATATGTGTATGGTATATGAGCAGATGGCCTCGAAAATTAGTCAGAAAATCGGATTGAATTGTGAATTTTGGTGGATTTTTTGGTGTCTGGTGCCCGCTTTGGCGGCAACGGCACGCGGCGATGTGCGGTTGGAGCAGTAACCCTACCGCTGGAGCGGTCCAAGCCAATTGGGTTTGACTGCTGAAGCGGTCAAGGGACCGCTAGAGCGGCTCCACTGGAGCCGTCCCAGCGTCGCCAAAGCGGGTGACGGGCAGTGGGTGTTATTAATGAAGTGTTAAAAGCCTTTAGTCCCCCATTTAATACCATTACAAAAATAGAGCTCTTGAGATCTATTCTTGGAGATTTTTAGCGAAGATTCTTGGCGGTAAATTTCCCTAATCCTTGAAGATTCTTGGCGGTAAATTTCTCTAATCCTTTTACTATTTCATTAATCCTTATCATCTTAGAATTCCTCTTCCCTTATTCATTCCTTAGTTATGAAAGATTAAGAGTGGTGTTACGGTTCACTTTTACGCGGATGTATAAAAGCTACTAAGAAATTATTGATGCTCTAAATGAATTTTAGTATTTTTAAAATTCTCACCTAATTTATTGATAAACTAGGAACACCTGGTTAAAAGGTTTATTCAAACAAGAGAAAAATCCTTTAAAACCAGAGTTCGAAGTAAGAATTCTGGTGATCCCCTAGGAAAGGTTTTAAGCACCTTAGTATTAAGGATCCGTAGAACATGATTGACCTACGAGATTCAATGTGTGATTAATTGCTAAAATATATTTTTTTCTTGCAAAATTATCATGTCATATCATAAAACTCCATTTTTTTGCAAAATATTCTTTAAAGAAAAAAGAGTTGATTTTCTTTTTGGAAAAATATTTACGAGGGTTTACATTCACTTCATTTTCGGCCCAAAACCCACTCAAGACTTCTCTTAGGTAGAGTTTCTACTAGTTTGGTACAATGTCATGATTTAATCCTTATAAGTTTTTGTTAAGTTTCTACTAGTTTGATCCAATGTCATAATTTAATCCGTATATCTCTCTTGCAAAATAGAACAGATTTTTATGTATAAGAAAAAAGAATTTTGTTAATTATATTTTCACTTTTTAGCTCAATTGGCTCGACCGTATTCTAACCAAAGCCATCTTTCCTCAAAATCAAGATCCAAATATAGCCCTTCTTGAATCCTTTTCTCAAATTTAAAATTCAAATGACATCCCCTTTGTTTATTCCAATTAGAGTGAACTTGACCCCAAGAATTTAAAAAAAAAAAAAAAAAAAAAAAGGTCATTTGAGTCCCTTAAACTAATTTTGAAATTCTTCTCTATATGTCTTTTTGAAATCGGAATTTCTATTAACTCTTTTGTAATTTCTGAAAATTAAGAAAATTGAATTTCTCAACAAATACCTACCGTATTCAGTTTCCGCTTATTAAGAAAAGTTGTTTTTGAAGGGATATTGTCACTTATCTTTTGTTGGGTCCAAATTGAAAATACTTTGGGTTCCTATCCATTCTAAAGGATATATGCATTGTTTTGTTTAATACAACTAAGTTCCAATCATATGGGTTTCAATATTTATACAAGCATTCTACACATGCAATAAAAATATGTAAAAAATGACAAAAAATGGGCCGTGCAGGTTTACCAATCTCACCAACCTAAGCTTGAACCATTTTCACCCATGGTTGGGCCTTATACCCAAAATGGGATGGGGCTGACTCAATCTAATAGTATGTTGGTCCTTGGGCCCAACACAGAATGTGGGAAGGGAAGCCCGACAGACTCGGGTTGGTTCATGCGACAAGAAGCAGAGAATAACGAATTAGTACATGTTTAAGAAGTCATCAATGCCACACTTAGTATTCAGCAAAATCACAATATTTATGTAAAATCTAGTACTTGGTTATTTGCAGCAATATTCAAAGGCAGTTACTCTCTCAAGGAACCAGAACTAGAGAGAACTATTTATAGCATATACTCGAACAAACTGACTGCATTATAGTCTTAACAAACAGAGGCTCTCACTCACTTCTACAATACTAGTTGGAAAATAGTCTAACCAGGAATATTCAGTTGTTTGGCCAATGTATTGAAGCTAAGATCTATAGGCAGCTTGACTTTTTGCAGAAAGGAAAAGAGAAAAAGAAAAAGAAAAAAATCTGCTCATGCTTACAAATGACACAGGCACGCATTTAAAATCAGGTCACAACAAAATCATTCACTTCATCCTTTCGGAAGCTTTAGGCAAACTAAAAAAAATAGGACACACAATAAACCAGCAGAACATCTATAGACTTCAACAAATGAGGCTCAATCTTCAACCACACAAGTATTATAGCCTATTATTAACCTTAAGTTATCCAAATCTCATTAGGTATTTCAAAGAAAGCCTGTTAAGGAAAGTTATCACCAGTTTTAAAACATTCCACTATTTGAACATGTTTTGGGTAACTCATTTGAGAAGGAAAAAGTATGCAGTTTCCGAAAAAGGAAAAAGAAAAAGAAAAAAAAAACTGAAGTTTGGCATTATAACACTTGAAAAAAAAAAAAAAAAAAGGGCATTTCAACTAGACAGAATCTTAGTTAGCCACTGAACTTGGAATCAACACTCAAAATTTAAAGAAGTTCTAAGTTTGGCATATTTCATACTATGGTAACAAGACAGGTTGTGGAGAAACTTAAACTAACCATTATAAACACAACAGCACCAAATTAGTCAGTTCTAGCCATGGGCACTGGTTCTCAAATTTAAACTACTCATTTGCTAGCACACATACGTTTAAAAGAAACTGTTTAAAGCTTTTTCTAGTAAGCAAAAGGAAGAAAATGCCTCACCTGATTATAGCACTCCAGACATGAATATTACTATCAAAACAGGATGAGATGTACATCCTAGTGTATGCATTTATATATGAACACATATAGGACTAGGACAAGGGAAAAACAACCGACCACAAGCAACTACGATTGGAGTTCTCATTTAACATTGATGAATAGCAAAACAAAAGGATGCAGAGAAGAGGTTTAAAAATAAACTGAAGAACCTTTTAACTACATAATCCATCATTCATGTGAAATCAATCCAAATCTTACTAAATCCACTCATGTTTTAATCAAACACATAGATCAAATGAAACTAGTTGCCAGCAGAGTAAAAGGCATTTTAAATTTGTAACTTGAAAGCAGTGATCTATATTTAATCTAAAGCTGGAAATCGACATGATGATCATATTCTTGGTTTTATTTTAGTTTAAAGAAGTCAACCACTTATGTTTCACATCCTTGAAGACAGAGTCACTTGAACTACAACTGCAATTAGCATAAGCGTTCATAATAGGCTAGGGAAAGGAACACACAGAAAGAACATATTAGCAGTACACCACATGCTTTCCATACAAGAATTTTAAAACTACATTCATCTTATGCCAGAATAAGTGGAAGAAAAAGAACTGAAATACTATTTATCTAAATATAAGCTAAGCTAAATTCCTGCTTAAACTTGAAACAGACAGAATTCCAAACCATCCAGAAAAAACACTTAATAAACTGAATTCTGCTTGACTTAAACATGAAGGAAATTTAAAAAAAAAAAAAAAAAAAAAAACAGCAAGAACAAGAGGATTATGTGTGAAAGCAGAAATAAAAACTGAAACGGAACTAATCTACATGAAACTAAAACTATACAGAACTAAAAAGAATAAGAATACTAACAAGAAGGAGAATTATCTTTTAACTGAGCAGTGATGGGGGCGACAAAAGTTGAGTCGATCACCTTCGAACTAACTCGAACTTGAAAAAAAATATTTTAACTTGTTCCAATGATTCAAGATTTGAGCTTACAAGAGAATAGTTCTTGTTTTAAGCCAAGAATTTGAAAATTTCAGAACTTGGGATCTTCAAAACCTCCCTGACAATGAAGGAGAGGGTTCTATTTATAGAACCCCAATTCTAGGGCTTTTCGTGAAAAGTAGCGATGTGAGACACTTAGAAAAATCTGACAATCGTTTTCAATTCAATTTGAAATTCAAATATTTTCCAAAAGAAAAGATGAAATCGAAATGGAAAAAGGCAAAACCAATCGTGTTACCGTTTGAAGAAGAAGAAGACAAGGGCCATTGAATTGTTTTACCCAAAATGTATAGACAACCACTGAAAACGTAAAAATCTTTTGCGTCTTAGCCAAAAATGGATGAAGGCAGCTGTAGTTTACGTTGGGCATCTGGTGTGGAAGGGAACAAGCTTTAGGGCTCATTTGTTCTGTATTTTTTACAGGACATTGGGGATTAATGAGGTAATTGGGCCGGGTCACAGTTTTGTTGGGCTGAAAGTCTTTTGCCAATTAATTGGGCTGAGAGGGATGGAATAAAGGGAAAATAACGACAAAAATACTTGAGTCGATATTACACCTTTACGAACATAATAACTCGAACTTGAAAAAAAATTATACCCTTTTCCCTTGTTCTCTTCTTCCTCCGCCAATGATTCAAGATTTGAGCTTACTTCCTCCAGAGAATAGTTCTTCCCCTTCTCATTGTTTCTTCTTCCATAAGCCAAGAATTTGAAAATTTCAGAACTTGGGATCTTCAAAACTTCCTCCCCCACACTGAGCATTGAAGGAGAGGCTTTTGGAAGTGGGTTTAATGGGTGAATATTTCGAGAGGGATAATGAATTCCCCAATTCTACCACATCCGTTAGATTTTTACTTGTGTCGTGATAATTGATGCTAAGCTTTGGTTATGTCTCTTAGATCAAAATCTGACAAAAAATAGTTTCTCAATTCGTATTCCCAATTCAAGGCATCCATTTTCCAAATTAAATTCGAAAAGATGAAATCGAATTATGGAAAAAGGCGAAACCAATCGTTGTTTGTTGTTGTATTATGAAAGTTGTATAAAATGTTGTTTCAATTGATTAATTTCATTCGACAAAGTGAGATTCTAATTTGTATGAAAGTTGTATACCATTGTTATAGTTGTATTAAATTTCCAAAACTTATCCTAAACTTTATACAAATTTTATATAGTTAAATACATATTTGCGTTTTTATATAGTTTTCATACAAAAATGTGATGAAACCTAAGCCAGCTGATAAACACATTTCACGTTGGGCATACTAAAATTTGGAAGGGATTTTTTTAAGCTTTAGGGATATACATATTTCTGTATTTTTTACACAAAATTTTGGGGATTTTTAAGCCTTGAGAAACTTTTCGTAAATATTTTGTAAGAAATCTATTGTTATGTTTTGTAAAAGTTTTCGCCATATTTTGTAAATATACCCTATTCTTATGTATATATATGTAACTCTCCCTAGAATAAATGGAATGGAATTTGAGAGTTGAATATGGCTAGAATTGTATTTAGAATATAGCATACATTTATTTCAATTGCAACCCATTTTTTGTGAAAGATAGCCAATTAAACTCAAGTTGAAATCGATTCTTTTAAACCAAAACCACTGTTTAAAAACCGACCAACTTGAAATAAGATTGAGATAAGTTAATTATTCAGATAACTAATCAAGCTTCTTGACTTAACAAAGGAGAATATTTAATTGCAGAAGAGATTAGTTATAGCAATTAAGCTGTGAATGACTTTAAACTAACAATTAAACGCATACTTAATCAAAATACTTGTTTTTGTCATAAATTGTTTTTTTCAAATTGATAAAATAGACTTAATTTATACTTAAAGTTATACGTAAAAATATACATAATATATATTAGGGTATTTTGCCAATGATATGGAAAAATATCACCAAAAGCTGTTTTAGAAAGTATTATTTGATTTTCAAATGATTCTTTTACTCTGTTTACGATTCAAGAAGTTTGATTGGTTAATTTCAATTTTTGGAGGGAAAAAATTGGATGCCAACAGTGGGTTTTGATGAATGTTCTATTTAGGCTTATTAATGATGAAATTGATGAGGTTTATGCTAGATTTTGATTAATCTAAGGTTGTTAATCATTTATATTCCATTATTAGAGTTAAATTCTTGAATCAAAGAGTTAGGGTTTATATCCAAATTTGGGTTTTTGCTTCAATTTCGAAATTAGGGGATTTCATGAGTTAAATTAGCAATTAGTTGTTGGGTTATGATCAACTAGTGCTTAATTTGATATTTTGCTTCCGAATTTCCCGTTTTGACCTTGTGGGTCCCATTTTTCCAAATTCTAGGGTTGGACTTGACCTGAATTGAAAGATAGCAATATTAGTATCATTTTTCATGATTTTTAATCTAGATTTTGAATATGCTTAGATTACTTTGGTTCTGAGGCTTAGCGGAAGGGCAAGGCAAAAGAGTGATTTGTTAGTGTTTGATGTTCGGCCATTCAGTTAGGTTATGGCTTACCCTTGGTGAGACTTTGTATAGAGAAGCATATATTTAGATTATATTGTCGGAGAAAGCATGTAAACCTTCGGGTATGAAGTTGGGTTGGATATCGTCTTGGGTTGGGCCCTGTTGCTTGATTGGGGCTAACCACCCCGTTGTGTTGTGATTGACTATTCTATTAGGTTGGCTTGAAGCCATGTGTTGTTGGTAGATATTGGCATCTGTTTCTATCTTGTTTAGGATATTGTTGGCGTACCCACTGTTGGTACTTGTGATATTGATATAGTGTTGGCGTGTCATTGTTGCTACTTGTGATATTGAGCATGATTATTGATGTTGATACATGAATTGCACGCACTCTCATTCTTCATGTTATCTTGTTGAGACAACATTTGTTAGTACTTGATGAAACAAACTGTGATGGTGGGCTCGATTTTTAAATGAGAGTGACATGAGAGTCGATATTCGATATTAGTTTCGGAATCGTGGATTGAGTCGATGCATGGACTCCGCGGGTCCCCCAAGGTGTGCGGTGAGAACCCCCGGTGGGTAAAGATCCGGGTCCCGTCTCGTCTACTGGGTAAAGATCGGGACGGAGTGACATTTAGACTTCGCGAGTCACCTTGGGTTGTCTTCTTGAGATGTTGATATTTCCGTCCGGAGTACATGTGTACACAACATTTTCATAGCATTGCATTGCATCCATACATTATTGCATTGAATTGCATTCACGGGTTACTTTGAGATGTTTTGGTGTTGTACTTGTGATGTTGGATTCGGACTTGATATATTGAGACTTGACACATTTGGGATTAGATGCTCTACTTAGGAGATGACGTGTACTTGGATTCGATTATGTTTGACTTATGCTTGTTGGTTTTTTGCCTATCTTGCTTTATTATCTGAATTGTGTTAGCTATGCTTAGTCGGCCGGTGATACCTTTCGATCTTGTTGTTTGTCTTGACACTGCACTTGTTGTATTCCTTTATGAATGCGAGTATCGAGTTGGTTCGATTCCATCTCTCGTGGTGATTGTCGTCTTGACATTGCACCGAGTCTCCCGGGGGCGAGCACGGACATTTGCTTCCACGAATACTTCTATTATTTATGTCCTATTCCTATTCAGAGACATAGACATTTTTATGTATCATTATTCCAGACTTGTATTGTTTCCTTTTAGATGCTCTTGTATGACTTAGACTAGACCTAGGGGTATTATTATCATTCCGCACTATCTTTATTATATAATATTGTAAGACTTACGTATCTATTCCTTTCCGCTTGCTCGAATATTTATTTATGTCTTTATTTATCGTTGGGCGAGGGTTCGCTTACCGAGGTGAAAAAGGTAAGTGCCGGTATGACTTATGTCAAATTGGGTCGTGACAAGTTAGTATCAGAGCCCTAGGTTACCCCGTCTAAAATACAAGAGTGCGTCTAGTAGAGTCTCGTGGATCGGTACGATGAGCTCCGTACTTATCTGCGAGAAGCTATAGGACATTTAGGAAATCTCATTTTCTTTCATTCTTTCGTGCTACTTTATTTTAATTGGTATCTGGAAAGATCTAATTGGTGTCTGACTCTTATATCTTCTCTTACAGATGGTGAGGACTTGAGCTACTATGGCCGAGGTCGGTGCCGAGCCGTAACGGTGGCACCCCAAAGGCGAGCGATAGCCAGAGGGCGCGGTAGAGCGAGAGGCCGCAAAGCTGCCCCAGCCAGGGGCAGGGCTCCTGCGGTGGGACAGCGGTGAGAGAGGACTCCGTCTCTCGGCTTTGAGCTATCGAAGCTAGGCCGCCGAGAGGATGGGTGGCTTGGACACGGCTGAGGTTCTTCCGATCGGGCCATGCATGATACTATGGCTAGAGTTTTGCTTCGTCTTATGCCCCGACGGGCGGTGGTGTTACTACTCCCGGCTGAGGTTCACAGACCAAAGTTGGGGCGCAGACCCCTGAGCAGGGACCTATGGCGATCGCACACCCCGCTGCAGCTATGGCTTCCCGCATTGATGCGATACCCGTTGCTGGTGATGATATTAGGCCCATGGAGGGTGTTGTTATGACCGCGCTGGATCAGGATTCAGGAAGTTAGAGTCGCCGAGATTTTTCGGTACTTCTTCTGAGAATGCTTATTAGTTCATTCTAGATATGCACGAGTTACTACACCGGATGGGGATCGTGCAGACCCATGGGGTTGATTATGTGTCCTACCAGTTTCGCAGCGATGCGAAGACGTGGTGGAGGTATTTTGTGGCTTGCAGACCTGAGGGTTCCCCTTCCCTGACTTGGACTCAGTTCTACCAGGCCTTCCTTGAGAAGTATGTGCCCCAGTCTTTAAGAGAGGCGCGTAGGGAAGAGTTTCTACAACTTGAGCAGAGGGGTATGTCTTTGGAGTCCTTTCTGACCGCTTTCTATATCTGGCCTGTTATTCTACTCCTTTAATCCCTGCTGAGGCCGACAGGATCAGGCGTTTTGTTGGGGGACTAGTGGGCTCTCTACAGATTCCTTGTCTTCAGATGGAGTCTATGGGGGCTTCCTTCTAGTCCATTATCGAGCATGCTTCTATGGTTGAGGGCGCTAAGGCCCGTGCATTTGGTGGTGGTAACAAGAGACCACGTCAGTCTGGTAGTTTTGGTGGTTCTAGTTCGAAGGGCGCCGGTCAGTTTTCGAGGCCGCATCAACCATATTCTGGCCGTCCTGTGCATTCAGCGTTACAGGCTTCCCCCAGTGAGCCACCCAGACAGAGAGCTCCTGAGAGTTCATGTTTCAAACCAGTAGACAGGATTGTTTCATCCGGGCCCTTAGCTTCATTGTATCAGCCTTCGTCTCCTTTTACTAGTTATTCTTGTGGAAAGATTGGGTATGTGGCCAGGAGTTTTTCCCGACCCAGGTGGGATTAGCAACCACCGAGGACTCCGATATCATCGGGTAGTCGAGGTGGTGCTCCTCAGAGAGGTGGTGCTCAGTCAGGCCGCAGTAGTTCTCATGGTTCTAGAGGTGGATCCCAGTCAGCTAGAGGTGGTTCACAGGGTGCGAGAGGGGGATCTTAGACTGAGCGTGGTGGAGCCCACTGTTACTCATTTTTGGTTAGGCCTGAGGCAAAGGCCTCAGATGCTGTGATTTCAGATACCAATTTTGTCCGTCATAGAGCAGCATCTGTGTTATTTGATCCTGGATCCACCTATTCGTATGTATCTGCATTTCATGCCGTTGGTTAGGATTTTCCTTGTGATAGCATAGATATACATGTTCATGTGTCTACTACGGTCGGAGATTCTGTAATTGTTAATCGAGTCTACCGGTCTTGTTTAGTTACTTTTATGGGGTATGACACTTGGGGTAGATTTGATGATTCTTGATATGGTGGACTTTGATATTATGTTGGGGATGTCCTGGCTATCTCTTTACCACGCGATCTTGGACTGTCACGCTAAGGCAGTTACCTTAGCCATGCCGGGCATTCCTAGGCTTGAGTGGTAGGGTACTCCTAGTCCCGCTTCAAAGAAGATCATTTCCCTCCTCCAGGCGAAGAAGTTAGTAAGTAAGGGGTGTTTAGCTTATTTGGCTCATGTTCGTGATACGACTGTTGTATCTCCACCCCTTAAGTCTATTCCTATTGTGAGCGAGTTCGTGGAGATATTCCCGTCGGATCTGCCGAATATGCCACCTGATCGTGACATTGATTTCTGTATTGACTTGGATCCGGGCACTCACCCTATTTCTATTCCGCCATATCGAATGGCACCTGCCGAGTTGAGAGAGCTTAAGGAGCAGTTACAGGATTTATTGAGCAAGGGGTTCAATAGACCGAGCATCTCCCCTTGGGGTGCTCCTGTGTTATTTGTGAAGAAGAAAGATGGGACCATGAGGATGTGCATTGATTATCGCTAGCTTCAAAAAGTTACTATTCGGAACAAGTGCCCTATGCCTCATGTTGATGATCTGTTTGACCAGCTTCAAGGAACTTCGGTGTTTTCGAAGATTGATTTGCGTTTAGGCTACCACCAGTTAAAGATCAGCGCGGAGGATATTCCGAAGACAGCATTTCGGACGAGATATGGCCACTATGAGTTTCTAGTGATGTCTTTTGGGCTTACAGATAACGTCCAAATCCACTCCTCAAAGAGAAAGTGTACACGATCGCATGCAATATAATTTATCCAACTATGAGTTGGGGTCGATCCCACAAAGAATAATATACTAGGTGATTTAAACAAGTAAGGAATTATCACCAACTACGCTAAGCCAAACACTTTTTCAATATTTGATTTTTGGTTTAATAACTAACAAAAATAAAACTAACTAGAAAGCGGGTAAAATGATCAATGGCCACAAGTATGGATACAAAGGAAATTACACTCAAGTAATGATCCAATGTATTTCACGATTTTACAACTAAGAGCGAGCTTATGTTAATAGATAATGGTTTCTAAAATCTCATTAAAAGTCTTCCAACAAAATCAATGAATTTCATTCTAAGCTTTTCCAAGCCTTAGAGTGTGATATCAAGCACAATCAACTGAATCTCAAGTAACTTTCCTATTCTTAGCTCAAGTTATTAGATGAGGTTTAAAGCCCCAAATTCTTGTTAATTAATATTTCCCAACCTCAATTTTCCTCTTCCGAGCTCAAATCGAAGTAAATGGGCAGGTCTTAGGGTTAGCTAATCCCTTAAGAAACATTAAAGAACAAGATTAACTAAAACAACATTAACTCACTTCATTAGCAATAAAAATCATTCAATACATAAGCAACACAAGAGATTTCGGTAAACACTTTAATCATAGAATATTTTCATAAACAAGATTCAAGTGAAGAAAATAAATACTACGCACTTAGATATTCATTACAAAGCAAGGAATCAAAGAAATGAAGTAAAGGTTCAAGAAAGTGCTCAACCAAATCTTCAACCCCAAAGTGTGGTGTAGGAACCTAGTCTCCAAAACTAGTGTTGAATGGCCAAAGATGAGTTTTATAAACCCTAGCATTCTATTTATAGACTTGCCAAAACGGGAACAATTTCTGGACAAAAATACCCTGCGTGTCATACATGCTAATTGTTACATCCCATATTTTTTTACCAGGAAATTGAACCGTCCAACATGAGCAATTTTACCGAGGCCGTAGGATTTGGTCATATTCAAGCATGAAAATCAAGAACTCGGTATATACGAGGAATGAAGTCCCGAAATGATTTAAGATGGAAAAGAGTGACGACGATAATTGCAAATAATATTTTATGTGTGCCGAAAGAGGCTATGGACTAAAACTATATCACGTGGTCATGATGACGAGTATATGAAGTGTGTTAAAAGTAACTATTATATAAGTGAATTGCGATCAATAAATTAATTATGGGACATGCTAGTTAAAGGTTGAAATAAGGAGGGAAGGCAAATAAGTAATTAAGGTTTTATGGGATTAAGAGAAAAGTACTACTTTAATTATGATGCTTTCCACGTGGTGGCCTTGGAAATGTGTAGCTAGTGACTATGCTAATAGATGAATAGTTGGCTTGCTATCTTTAAGATATAAATACATTGCATTGAGTTTATATATAAAAAAAGTTGACCCCACGGTCCATAAAGTAAAAAGGGGCTGTAATTGAGATCTTATTTCTTTCATCTTTAGGAGATTTATTTTCAAGGAATGGTGTTGTAGCATGTCTTATGCAGCAACGTACTGGAGGCTATATTTTTCCCAAAAACAAGAGTGTTCTCATTATCCCACTAGAGAAAAGAATGTAATCTTCCTCAAAAAAAAAAAAAAAAAAAAAAAAAAAAAAAGACAACAACAACAACAACATTCGGATTTTGGTCTCTTTGTCTCAACTTCGATCCCGTTGTTCCGTTTTGCCCTGTTATTGAATTCGGGTTTTCTTCAAAGTAAATTAAGATTGAAGAAGAGTAGTTCTTGGCATATAAGATAAGAATTCTCCTATTCTTGATATATTTAAATTCATCCCGGTCATAGCTAAATTGTGAGATGGGAACTACGAAATTAATTGCGGGAAATCGGATAAGTTATTCTTATTGTTGTGTGGGCTGATTTGAGATATATTTTTGGGTTGTGTTGTAGCTGGAAATGGTTGGAGTAACTTGAGTATATTGTTGTTGTTGTCATTGATATGTATTTTGAAGGAAAGAAAAATTTGAGAAGTGTGCTTGATAATCGTATCCGGACTTGTCGCTCGCCGTGAAATGTTTGTGACTTGTTGTTGCTACATGGTATCTTGTTATTGATGTATATACTTGCTAGATTGTTCTGGTTGTTGTTGTTGATATATGGAGTTTGGGAAAATGAGAAGAACGGGAGAGGTGCTGCCCATTTTGTTTTAGGATAAGTTAAAGTTTCATTATACGATTAAGAGAATCGTTTGTATAATTAACGATAGTATCATTGTTGTTAGATATAGATCATGGAGCAGATACGAGTTGAGTTCTTGAGCCGTTGAGCTAAGACCAGGTATGTTAAGGCTATTCCCTTTTTCTTCTTTTTGCATGATCCTTACTATACGAATGAACGACAAACATATAAACCCCAAAAGTGACTCCCACTCTTAGACACATTAGGGGAATTATGACTTGACCCCAAATGCTACCTTGTTATATATTGTTCATGTCTATGTTCCCGGCTGACTTTACTTATTGAACATTATTCTTTGCTTGATAATGACTCTTGAAATCCTTATGTCCTTACATCTATTATATATATATATATAGGTTCCATAATGATTCTATGAGTCTCGTATGCATTCATTTATATATATATATATATATATATATATATATATATATATATTATATTATGTTATATGACACCATCCGTGCTATAGTTGGCCGGGTACGGCACGTAGATGTGCAATCACTGATCAGTTGGCTATTCACCTTTGAGTCACGATACAGGCCGAGTACGTTATACACACCGAGTCCCACTAGGGCCGGGTACGTTATCTAGATATGATGGCGATAAAGGCCTATGGATACTTATGCATTGATAAATGGTTTTACATGAAAGCATGCATGATTCTTGCCTTTGGGGCTATTTACATTTCTAGTAAACTCCATGTTGTTCGGAGTGATGCCGCGTCGGAGTTTTTCCTTATGAGTTGAGTCATATGCATTATGGGTATGTTGGGGCCCTGTCCTAACTTAGGTTTTGATATCATATCTTACATTAGAGACTTGGTCGACAGTCATGTATCTTGTATGTCGGTTTATATATACTATATATATATATATCATTATGCATTATATATATATTTTATATGATTACATATTTTACTTGATTTGAGAAAGACGAAAAGAATGTTTTTGAAAAGCTTTCATTATGCATTTCATTTCATGAATTAAGAGTCCTGTGAGATTATGAGTATAATAAGAACCAGCGGGTTCGCTAGGCTCTAAGTAAGGGTCGGGTGCCGATCATGCCCTATCAAGATTGGGGCGTGACACTAATCGCATCTGGTGTCGCATATGCAACATGCCTGTTGCATGTTGCACCAAACTCTAGCATGTTGTGCATATGCACGCAGCTGTGGTGCAATACATCTTTGGACAAAAGTGTTGCTCGCATGCACAACATGCTACTCGCATGTGCTGCACCAACTATCTTCAATTTCTCATATCTCTGTCGGCATGCTGCTCGCATGCAAGTCTTTACTAGCTTCCTAACATGCTACTCGCATGTGCTGCTTGTTCTATTTTTGCTCCATTTTGCTCTGCTATGCTCTTCGGACATCTTATCCTACGAAACAACATAAATACACGAAAAGTGCTTGAAGAGTGACAAAAGCTTAAGAAATTAGCATCGAATATCTCGTAATTTCACGGCATATCAACATACCCAACTTAAAGTCTTTGCTTGTCCTCAAGCAAATCAAAATCGAAATCTTAATGAGGATCCATCAATACAAGCTTAGGTAGTGCTACTATTATTTTCAAAGCACATTCTTCAACTAAGCACAACTCTCATGGCTTTGGTTGGTACAAATAATTCGGCTACAAGCATGTGAAACTTCAACCAAATAACTCTCTCATTTCAAAATACAATTTTAAGAATGCAATAGAGATTCAAAACAATCAAGCAACAACACTTGAGTCTCAATAAGTGACTCAAAATCACTACCTTACTAGATATGCCCAGTTGACTCAAGTTGGAAACTTTCCAACATTGCCAATCTATCGTAATTCATATTCCCTCACAGGAAAGAAAGTCCCAAAATCACTATATTCACATCAACAAAACAAGGGACAAATACACAAAGCCACTCACACTCAACAAAGAAATTCTAGTGCCAACAAATATCACACCATAAGCTTGCCCTTATTTTCATTCATCACTAATTCAAGAACATTCAGTTAGAGATCACATAGGGATTTTTTTTTTTAAAGCTTGTAATGTAGGCTTAGGGAGATTCATTTCAAAACATCACTCCTTCCTTTGCATACTAGTTTCCCCAATTATTTCAACTTCTTTTTGTGCAACCATTTTCTTGATTTCTAATGTTTTTGTTTCTTTTCCAATTCCTTTTTCACAAAGATACATTTTTTTGCACAAAAAGTTTGCAACCTTTTTGTATTTTGCAATTTTCTTCATTTCTTTTGAATTTTCCACAACACCAACCTTCACCACTTCTCAAGCAACACTAACACCCCAAACTTAGGCTTTTGGCCTCAAATTCACAATTTCATGTTCAAGGAGGGAAAGGTTCAAAAGAGAGAATTTCATCAAGAAGGGTAAAGGCTTGTAATGTGGCAATAAAAAAAAAAGGTCATAGGCTCAAATGGGGTTACTAGTGATATTATTTATGCAATGGTAGGCTAGAAAGGCTAAAGAGGCTTTTTCAAAAATCACAAAGATAGCCCATGGTCATCTATCCAACCAGCATAATCAAAATTAGCATTGAAAGAATAACCGGGCAAGTTCTAGATGATAAAAGCAAACACAAGAATTATTCAACAAACACTCACCACACATGGCATATGAACTAGTCAAGATGGAACAATTTCACTTCCTAAGCAAGAACAACTAGAGCAATATCTCATAATCCAAAGTAAACCCAACTAGTAGGTAAAGAGTCACCAAATGAGCCAAAAAGTTGTCACAAAGGTCATTCTTTCCTATGCACCTTGCTTTTTAACTTTCACAAAAAATTTGGAGAGGTATTCGCATTTCAACATTTCACATGCAAGAGACTAACTCTATTAGTATCAAACAAGCCAAGAGTTTTCATATTTTTCCTCAAAGGAGAACCTACACTTAAACTACAAGACTAATTAAAGAAGCTAAGAAAGAAAATAAAATAATAAAGTGACTAATCCACAACATGCCAACAAAACAAAATCTTCACAAATTTGAGAAAGTTCCATTTGCAACAACGTCTATCCACAGCCACGCCAACAGTCACAAAACAAACCCGGCAAGGGCACACAATATCCATATATAAGACAAAAGCCCGGCAAGGGTACAATTTATGCATAACCAAAATATAATGTGCTACCACATGCCACCCCCAACTACAAACCTTGTAGTGTCCTCACTGCACATAATCAAAACAAAACATAAAATAATTTTTTTTTTACTATCAGCACCTGCGAGCCGCAGGCATGACCTGTGAAACACAGGTGATGTCACCTGATTTTTTTTTTTTTTAACTGTCAGCACATGCGAGACGTAGGCATGACCTGCAAACCGCAGGTGATGTTTGCGCTTTACACTATACCAAAAACCAAATTTCAGCAGCAACTGTTGTTTTGGGGTTGCTCCGACACTTCAACCTGCTCAAACAACTCCAAAAATTCTGAAACTTTGTGGATTTGTCAAAAACAATCTACTAAGCTATAGAAAATTTCATAAACGACTTAAAATTTTGAAAATGATAGGTTGCCTCCCACCAAGCGCTTGATTTAACGTCATGGCGTAACGGTTGCCAACTTTACCGCTTTTCTCGCCATTTGGAGCTTATGAATTGGGCACCCAACTTGGACTCAAGTTTGTGACCACGAGCGGTGGGGGGTGGTAAGTAGATGAACAAGCCAAATGTTAATTTCTTCATTTTGCACTTCTTGGCTTTCAAATGAGGAATGTCATTTTGCCTTCTTACTCTTTTGAATTGCAAGATGTAAGGTACTTGTCTTTCTTCTTCACCATCCAACATGGATGTATGTGGCTCAATTCCCATATCACCATACAAATCCAATGTTGAAAAATGCTTGGAGTGAGACTTCAACCTCCCGATTTGCAAATTTGTCCAGATTTTGACATTCTCATTTTCCCCCGAACTAGAGTCAATTTCAACCATATTTTCCATGACAACGGTTGACTCTAATTCCTTTTCTTTTTCTTCGGCATCTCCAATTAGCATAAAGTTGGTTGGAGGACGTTCAATTCTTGATTCCTTCTTTTCAAAGTTGGCCTCCAACATGGGCATTACCCTCTCATATTGAGCATTTGAGAATTCTTCTTGATTTTCTTCAAATGCCCATGGAGGCTTTTTGTCTTCAATCATCAAGCCATCTTGGATACTAGTTTCCAAGTACTCCTCCAAGTCTTTTTTATTTTAATTTCCTCCATCAAGTAAGCACTCCGTCATGAGCTTGAACTCTCTATTTTGACCATTCTCAACTTCTTCTACTTCCCTTTCCCTATCATTGTCACAACAAAAAGTAGAATTGTCATAGTGGGTGTTCGGGAAAGGGATGGACAAATAATAACATTTTGCCCAATGGTCATTTGACCGAAACATCTATCACATATTCTCCACTCATGGGTTCGAGATTGTGCGCACAATCCTCCCCCGGGAGACTTTAAACAAGTTTGCCAAGAGTGGGGTCCTCCACAATAAGGACAAGGGTCATAAAAGTGTGAACAACTACCATTCGACCCATTTTCATGGAATGATGCCATTTTAAAAAAAATAAAGAAAAGAAATAACTACACAAATATTCACAAGTTTGGAACCAAGCAAGTTAGATTATTTCCCAAACAAGCCTAAATACGCCAAATTGTTCCCTGGCAATGACGCCAAATTGATAACGTCTAAATCCACTCTTTAAAGAGAAAGTGTACACGGTCGCATGCAATATAATTTACCCAACTATGAGCCAGGGTCGATCCCACAGGGAACAATATACTAGGCGATTTAAACAAGTAAGAAATTATCACCAACTACGCTAAGCCAAACACTTTTTTAATATTTGATTTTTGGTTTAATAACTAACAAAGATAAAACTAACTACAAAGCGGGTAAAATGATCAATGGCCACAAGTATGGATATAAAGGAAATTATACTCAAGTAACGATCCAATGTATTTCACGATTTTACAACTAAGAAAGCATTCTAGCTTATGTTAATAGATAATGGTTTCTAAAATCTCATTGAAAGTCTTCCAACCAAATCAAATCGATGAATTTCACTCTAAGCTTTTCCAAGCCTTAGAGTATTATATGAAGCACAACCAATTAAATCTCAAGTAACTTTTATATTCTTCTAACCCCAAAGTGTGGTGCTCTCTAAGTTATTAGATGAGGTTTAAAGCCCCAAAATTCTTATTAGTTAATCTTTTCCAACCTCAATTTTTCTCTTCCAAGCTCAAATCGAAGTAAATGGGCGGATCTTAATTTCTCATATCTCTGGTTAGCTAATCCCTTAAGAAACATTAAAGAACAAGATTAACTAAAAAAACATTAAACTCAAAAGTGCTTGAAGGCTTATGTTAGTGCATCATCTCGTAATTTCACGGAATGTCCCCGTTATGGTTAACCCACGAATGGAGATTAATTCCTTGATTCCTCGTGATTGTGTTCATTGATGATATATTGGTCACTACTATTATTGAGATTCATAGTTTTGTGGGTTTGGCCGTTTTCTAAGTGTGATTACCGTCGAGTACGTTTGTGAAGGGTTTATAGTTAACCCACATTACTTCATCTTTGAGATTCCAGTTGACACAGTCAGGATGTTCCCTTCATGTTTGACCGAGATTGACACGAGAAGTGTTCCCTTCTAGATGATTGTGAGGAGAGCTTTCAAATGCTCAAGCTTCTTTTGACTACAACCCCGATCTTAGCATTACCCGTAGAGGGGAAGGACTTTGCAGTCTATTGTGATGCCTCCCGTATGGGTTTGGGTGCTATGTTGATGTAGGAGGGTAGGGTGATAGCTTATGCTTCCCGTCAGTTGAAGATTCATGAGAAGAATTACCCTACCCATGATTTGGAGTTGTTGGCTATGGTCTTCACTTTGAATATTTGGATGCATTATTTGTACGGTGTTCATTGTGTGGTTTTCACCGATCACCGCAGTCTTCAGCATATATTTACCCAAAGAGATCTTAATTTCAGGCAGCGCCGATGGATGGAGCTCCTGAAGGATTATGACATCTCTATTCTTTACCATCCCGGGAAAGCCAATGTGATGGCGGATTCCTTGAGTCACAAGGCAGTGAGTATGGGGAGTTTAGCTCGATTGATTATTTTCGAGCGTCGGTTGGCCATGGAGGATCAGACTCTGGCCAACAGTTTTGTTCCCCTTGATATTTCAGCCCCAAGCAGGATTTTAGCCTGTGTAGAGGCGAGATCGTCCTTATTGGATCGGACCAGGACTTATCAGTTTAAGGATGCTCAATTGAGCAAGATTCGAGATAGAGCTTTGAGGGGTGAGGCCAAGGAGGCCGTGATTGATTCTGAGAGCATTTTGAGGATTAAGGGACGAGTGTGCATTCCTCGTGTTGGTGATTTGATTCAGTTGATCTTGTCTGAAGCTCATAGCTCTCGCTATTCCATTCATCCGGAGGTGACTAAGATGTACCGTGATTTGAGACATTACTATTGGTGGCATCGGGTAAAGAGAGATCTAGTTGATTTAGTGGCTAAGTGTGGTAATTGTCAGCAAGTAAAGTATGAGCACCAGCGACACGGTGGTGTGCTTCAGAAGATGCCCATTCCTGAGTGAAAGTGGGAGAGGATTATCATGGATTCTGTTGTGGGTCTTCTGAAGACCCTGGGTAAGTTTGATTCTATTTGGGTAATAGTTGATCGATTGACTAAGTCCGCTCACTTTGTTCTAGTTCAAGTTTCCTATACTGTGGAAAAGTTAACCAAGTTGTACATTCGGGATATTATGAGATTGCATGGGGTTCCTATTTCTGTTGTGTATGATCGGGGTACTATCTTTACTTACCGATTCTGGAGGGCTTTTCATGAGGAGTTAGGTACCCAATTGGATCTTTGTACTACTTTCATCCCCAGACCGATGGCCAGTCCGAGCAAACCATTCAGGTGCTTGAGGACATGTTGAGAGTGTGTGTTATTGATTTTGGTGGTCATTGGGATTAACACTTGTCATTGGTAGAATTTGCGTACAACAACAGTTATCATTGGAGTATTGGCATGGCACCTTTTGAGGCTTTATATGGTAGGAGATGTAAATCTTCGATTGGCTGGTTTGATGGGTTTGAGGCTCGACCTTGGAGTACGGATCTATTGAGAGAGTCTCTTGACAGAGTGAGAATTATTTAGGCCAACCTGTTGGCAGCTCAGAGTCGGTCAAACATGTATGGAGACCGGAAGGTCCGGGATTTGGAGTTGGCTATTGGTGACCAGGTTCTATTGAAGGTTTCACCCATGAAAGGTGTTATGAGGTTTGGTAAGAGGGGCAAGTTGAGCCCCAGGTATATTGGCCCATTTGAGATTGTTGCTCGTATGGGTGATGTAGCTTATGAGTTAGTATTGCCGCCAGGCTTGGCGGGAGTTCATCCAATTTTTCATATTTCGATGCTGAAGAAGTACTATGCCGACAGTACTTACATTATTCATTGGGATTCTGTGTTACTTGATAAGAATTTGACTTATGAGGAGGAGCCTATCGCAATCTTAGATAAGCAGGTTCAAAAGTTGAGGTCGAAAGAGATTGCTTCTATGAAGGTGCAATGAAAGCACCATCCTTTTAAGGAAGCTACTTGGGAGACTGAGTCCAACATGCATAGCCGATATCCTCAGCTATTCACTGATTTAGGTATTTCCCGCTTCTTTTCTGTTCTTCGCTCGAGGACGAGCGACGGTTCAATTGGTATCTGATGTAACGACCCGTTTGGTAGTTATAGGCTTTCCGGCATTTTCGCCCTCTCCGAGCATTGATTAGCTCACTTTTGACCCGAAGGTACCATTGACACGCTTCTCGAGATGTCTAGATCAGATTTAGGCAACTTTTTGAGAAATATGGGCTTAAATGAAAAATAGTTGACCAAAGTTGACTTTTCGGTAAACGGACCTTTTTCAGAATTTATCGATTCCGAGAGGTCCGAATGGTCGTTTAGAACTTGTATGTGTATCTGGTTCGGTTCCCAATGCACTCGGATGCATTTTGGGACTTGGGTTGGGAAGTTGAAATTAAGGTATCGGGGGTTGACTCGGTCAACAAGACCTCCGTTGAAAATTCTGAGGCCACGAGCACGTTCGTAGCGTGTTTTTATGTGTGTCTATATGTATGGTATGTGAGCAGATGGGGAGTATGGGCGGTCTTAGCGTCGCCAAAGCGGGTGACGGGCAGTGAGTGTTATTAACGAAGTGTTAAAAGCCTTTAGTCCCTCATTTAATACCATTACAAAAATAGAGCTCTTAGGATCTGTTCTTGGAGATTTTTAGTGAAGATTCTTGGTGGTAAGTTTCCCTAATCCTTTTACTATTCCATTAATCCTTATCATCTTACAATTCCTCTTCCCTTATCCATTCCTTAGTTATGGAAGATTAAGAGTGGGTTTTGATGAATGTTCTATCTAGGCTTATTAATGATGAAATTAATGGGGTTTATGCTAGATTTTGATGAATCTAAGGTTGTTAATCATTTATATTCCATTATTAGAGTCAAATTCTTGAATCAAAGAGTTAGGGTTTATACCCAAATTTGGGGGGTTTTGCTTCAATTTTGAAATTAGGAGATTTCATGAGTTAAATTAGCAATTAGTTGTTGGGTTATGATCACCTAGTGCTTAATTTGATATTTTTCTTTCGAATTTCCCGTTTTGACCTTGTGGGCCCCGTTTTCCCAAATTCTAGGGTTGGATTTGACCTGAATTGGAAGATAGCAATATTAGTATCATTCTTCATGATTTTTAATCTAGATTTCGAATATGCTTAGACTAATTTGGTTCCGAGGCTCAGCGGAAGGGCAAGGCAAAAGAGTGATTTGTTGGTGTTTGTTGTTCTGCCATCCAGGTAGGTTATGGCTTACCCTTGGTGAGACTTCGTATAGCGAAGCATATATTTAGATTATATTGTCGGAGAAAGCATGTAAACCTTTGGGTATGAAATTGGGTTGGATATCGTCTTAGGTTAGGCCCTGTTGCATGATTGGGGCTAGCCACCCCGTTGTGTTGTGATTAATTGTTCTATTGTGTTGGCTTGAAGCTATGTGTTGTTGGTAGATATTGGCATCTGTTTCTATCTTGTTTATGATATTGTTGGTGTACCCACTGTTGGTACTTGTGATATTGATATAGTGTTGGCGTGCCATTGTTGGTACTTATGATATTGAGCATGATTATTGATGTTAATACATGCATTGCACGCACTCTCATTCTTCATGATATACTGTTGAGACACTGTTGGTACTTGATGAAACACTATGATGAGCTGGGCTCGATTTTTAAATGAGAGTGACATTAGAGTCGGATATCCGATATTAGTTTCGGAATCGTGGATTGAGTGAGTGCATGGACTCCGCGGGTCCCCCAAGATAGTACCGGTGAGAACCCCCGGTGAGCAAAGATCCGAGGTCCCGTCTGTCTATTGGGTAAAGATCCGGGATGGGTGGCACTTAGACTTCGCGAGTCACCTTGGGTTGTGCTACCGAGATGTTGATATTTCCGTCCGGAGTATATGTGTACACAGCATTTCCATGGCATTGCATTGCATCCATACATTATTGCATTGCATTGCATTCACGGGTTACTTTGAGATGTTTTGGTGTTGTACTTGTGATGTTGGATTCGGACTTGATATATTGAGACTTGGCATATTTGGGATTAGATGCTCTACTTAGGCGATGACGTGTACTTTGATTTGATTATGTTTAACTTATGCTTGTTGGTTTTCTGCCTATCTTTCTTTATTATCTGAATTGTGTTAGCTATGCTTAGTCGACCGATGATACCTACCAGTACTGTTGTTTGTACTGACCTGCACTTGCTGTATTTCTTTATGAATGTAGAGTATCAGGTTAATTGTGCTTCCATCTCTCGTGGCTGATTGTCATCTTCAGCATTAGCACCGAGTCTCCAAGGTGAGCACGGTCGTTCGTTGCCTTGAATAATTCTCTATTATTTATGTCCTATTCCCATTCAGAGACAGAGACATTTTTATGTATTATTATTCCAGACTTGTATAGCTTCCTTTTAGATGCTCTTGTATGACTTAAACTAGACCTTGGGGGTATTATTATCATTCCGCACTATCTTTATTATATAATATTGTGAGACTTACGTATCTATTTCTTTTCGCTTGCTCGAATATTTATTTATGTCTTTATTTATTATTGGGTGAGGGTTCGCTTACCGAGGTGGAAAAGGTAAGTGCCCGCACGACTTATGTGAAATTGGGGCGTGACATTTCTTCTTTGTCCAAATAAGCTAAAAAAAACGTTTTACTTCACGTATTTTACACAAAGTCTTTTTTTTTTTTTTTAAATTAGGGCCTCTTTTTAAAGTTAGGCTCTAAGCCACAAAATTTGTTGAGCCGCCCCTGGAAACGTCTAGTAAAACCCCTGTAACGACGTCTCCAAAGTAACATCAAGTGTTGGATCTTCCATTAGAATCCAACTTCTCGTCGGAAAATTACTAAATACAAACTTTTTCTCTTTTTTTCTTTTCTTTTCAGGCCAATCTTTTCAATATATTCTTCAAAACAGTGATCTTCTTCGGTACAAAATATCGCTTTTAGATTGTTAGAAAATATTATCCGAGAACATAAAAAATACATGAAGAACAAAACAAAGATGAAGGTTTGACAATATGAACAATGAACATAGGATTGAGGCTTGAAACACGTGTGAAACGCTTTCCTAAAAATGATATTTGCACCCTCTCCTCTGTGAGATTGCTATGGGATTGTAGCCAATTGTTTTAGTGGATATGACAAGCCTTTTGGAAATATGCACTGAACAAACAGTGAAAAAATCCGTCTTTGAAAAGCAAAAACTTTTCTGATTTTCAAGTGCATGATTTTTGTAGAAAAAAGAGTTTTTTTTTTTTTTTTTTTGGGGGGAGGAAGAATAACTTTAAAAACTATCTTCAAAAGGCAAGAGAATTCTTTTAAATAGACAAATATAGTTATATAATTTTGAAAGGGCACTTCTTTTCATAAAAAACACCTTCTCAAGTAAAACCCATTTGTAAATAAATATTTATATTTAAATAAAATCCCAACATTAAATGCCCCGAAATTTTATACTACAGTGAATTTATGTGAGGGTCTTTCCAAAAAAATCTTTTCTCCCTCCCTCCTCTTTCTCATATGGAAATGTGCTTCTCCTTCAATCTACGGAAATGATATATAGAGCTATGGAACATAAAATTTTGATTAAGGAAAGAGAAAAAACAAACCGTGGAACATTTAAATAGCTTTCTTAAGATTTCGTCGCTTAAATTTTCAGATCATTGTTATTAAATCCTTCCATTGTTGTAGTGTGAGAGTCAATTAGTCCTCATTGATTGTTTTCCGATCGGGAAGCTCTTGATTTCTGCAGTTAAAATATATATATCTCCTCAATATGCTTCAAAAGCTTAAATGGAGGTCTGTTGTTGAGCATATCTTTCTTTCTAAGAAAAAACGAAGCAATTTAAACTTCAAAGCTCACTAGAAATGTGAAAGAAACACGCTGAATGAAGATTTTTGTTTTGTAAATGGGGTTGAGATTGTAGAAGGTGCCCATGAAGGAGAGAGAAAGATGAATTTGCTTTAGCCCTTGAGGTGGACAGACAAAATACCCTTTTTACTAGTAATATATTGACTATATAATTTTAGGGGCATTAAAGAAAATTAAAAAGTAGGTACATTGCTAACCTATAACCTTCATGTTGTAGGTTGTACCTACAACATGAAGGTTATAGGTTAGCAATGAAACCATTTTTTAATTCACCAAAATACCCCCTGACACATCGTTAAAATAGGATTTTCAGGGGCTTTTGGTCTTTTACTTGCTCCCCCATTTTCTTTCTCTCATTACATTTCGTTCGAAGATTAACTCCAAAACATTGCATTTCGTTCGATGATTAACTCCAGAAAACCCAACCCTTCGGGCCTCTTCCTCCTCAGTCTTCTTGTCGACCTCCATCTCTGGCCAAAAGTGTTTATTTATTTTTTGGTAACTATCACACTTATCGCGAGTTTCATATCTCAACTATTCAGTGTTCCCATCACATACTTAAACTATCACACGCTATAGATTAAAATGCACCTCGTTGCTTAGCTACAGGTGCATCTATTACACGCTCCATTTTAACTAAAAAAAGTGTTAAGTGACACTCTACGTGACTATTTATTTCCACCTAATCAAAAAATAAATTAATTAATTGGTTAAAACTTCAGGAGCGGTAGAACGGCTCCACTATTGGAGTTTTGAAATATCGATTTGAGATGGGTAGTTCACATATGAGGTGTGGGTGTTGGTTATGAATATATGTATTGTTTAGGAACCAAACAAATCCTTTTTTTTTTTAAAATAACTTTTGGAACTAAACAAATCCTTTTTTAAAATAAAAAAAAAAAAAAAAAAAAAAAAATCAAACTAGGCTTCGCGCACAGAATCTGTGCGTAAAATCCTCTTTCCCCCGACCCCAACCTTTATTCTTTGGAAATCAAACTTGAAATTAAGCTTTTTCGTACTTTGACCGAAGATTTGTCACATTTCAAAACACCGGAATATAAATATTTTATATAGAACAACTTAATTTTTTTTTTAGCGTAAAATAATGTCGACTCATTACATCAAGTATACATATATGTTTGGATCGTCGTTTTAGGGGTTGTAAAGTGCCTTGAAGTAAGTTTGAAAACTTGTTATCTTTAAGTTTTAGGGGTTGTAAACTTGTATTTACACCCCATGCTTGATTTGTCTACACGCCATGCATGCCAATTTGAGCTTTTTTATCTCACATAAAGGACCGATTTGACAATACATCATGCACGCCAATTTCAGCTTTTTAATGACACATAAATGACCGATTTGATAATACATCATGCATGCTAATTTCAGCTTTTTTATGACACATAAAGGACCAATTTGGCAATGCATCATGCATGCTAATTTCAGCTTTTTTATGACACATAAAGGATTGATTTGACAACACAATGATGCATTAATTGACCGTTTTATTAGACATTAATTCATATTGAGTAACATTTCAATGCGCAATACAAGTGTATTTATACCCCATGCTTGATTTAACTACACGCCATGCATGCCAATTTCAGCTTTTTATCACACATAAAAGACCGATTTGACAATACAATGCATGAAATGACGAAAATAGTGACTATTGCGCAACATTTCAATGCGCAATAGGGGTCAATATGAATCTATTTAAGAAGAATGTTGGACAAGGTAAAAACTCATCCATTTCATAAGTTTAATTCTCTTAAGTCATTAAAAAAAAACCTCTCTTAAGTCATTCAAAAAAAAAAAAATCAAACTTCATACAAAAAATGGCTCAAGATATTCCATCAGTTAGGGCTTCACTATATTGGGATGGCATTATCCTTGATGACAATAATACAGTTCGTTACAATAAAAGACCAAAAGTTCATGTTAAATGTCCACTTGAAATGTCTTATGAATCACTAGTCACTTACATACATGAAAAAATGAACATTAATCCAGATGAGTATGAAATCTCTATAACAGACAGATATCCACAATCAGTTTCTCATGGTATAGTGCTTTATGGTATGCATTATATCAATGATAATGATTCTTTGAGGGATTATTGAATGCGCCTGAAGAATATAAATATTTAGTCGCCATTAATGTTCTTGAGATGTATGTTGAAAAGATACCCCAAAGGTCCCTTAAGAACAACCTAGTCAAGTTAACACTTATGGGGATATTAGTTCTTACGGGGACATTTTGAGTGGCCAGGTGCCGCTGAAAAATCTAACCCAACAATTTAATCAAGGTGCCGCTGGAAATTCTAACCCAACAATTTAATCAAACTTGGTAAATATGCATTCTTATATTATTATTTTGTGTAGTAGCACGTGTTTATTGTATGTATTGGTAAATAACCATTTTTAAATCTTTATAGGGGTTATAGACTTGATACGAGTAATATTGGGCAATCATCTCAATTTAGTGGAGCAGCTCATTATTATCAAAACTCTCAGTTCAGTGGAGCTGATTATTATAATGATTTTCAGTTCGTTGCAGTTGATTATTATCAAAACTCACCAGCGGTACCAACTGTAGATGTTGGGCAGTCCTCTCAGTTTGGTGGAATTGATCATTCTCCACACCATGCTCATTCTCAATATGTGTAGGTTCATCACCTTGATGTTAAATAATATATATATATATATATATATATTTGAATTTGGAATTTAACATATGCTTTTTATCGTGTAGGAGGAGGCCTTTCTTAGATGGCGCTGATTGTCCAAGTTATGCGGATACATGAGAGAGTGATGGCGATGAACCAGCTAATAATGCAGAGGTAACCGATGATGAAGATAGTGAAGGGGATGAAGATAGTAGAGGCATATTGCACAATATGCGTACTCTGGAAGGGTGGCAGCCTCCATATGCTTACCATCGATATTGTTTAAGGCACTTAAAAGCTAATTTGCAAATAAAATTTGGAAATGGCACGTAAGCAAATTGATGTGTGAAATTTTGCGATGCGGCATCAACAAAGAAAATGGGGGGCAAAAATGAAGCTGCTAATGGAAGTGAGTGAGAAGTCATATGTTTAGTTGATGAAATTAAAAGTTGAAAAAATGGATGTTTTATGCTGATGGAGGAAGGAGATGGGGCATGCTCACAACGAACAGCTCGGAGTCTTTCAATGGACTCCTCAAATCTGCTCGGGGACTACCTGTCACCGCAACGGTAAGACTAATTTTCAAGTAGGTCGTGGAGCGGTTTGCAGATAGGACAAGGCAGGCCAGAGCCATATTAGCCGATGACGGAACATGGATGCCAAAGCCCTACAAAAAGATGAAGCACCATAGAAGAAAAGTAGAGGTCACTGCATGACCGAGTATGACGTCGTTCAACGAGTGTATGAAGTTAGAACGGGTTATTAGATGGTAAAGGAGGAAACAAACATATCGTTACTAAGCGTACAAGATCATGCACTTGTGATAAGTGGAAAACGTACCACATGTCGTGTTCTCATGCCGTCAAGTGCTTTGAGAGAATGGCCAGAAATGTAACTGATTATGTAGCGGGGGAATATAAGGTCGTAAATTACCTTAAAGCATATTCCGGCCACTTCCATCCCCTTGGTAATCAAGCTTATTGGCCAGCCACGCCGTTTTCTATGGTTGCGAACAAGGAGCATATTCGTAAATTGGGAAAAAATAAGCTAACCCGTTATCCCAATCAAATGGATGTTAGAGAAAAGACTTACTCTCGCAAGTGCTCGACATATAAGCAATTTGGGCATGACAAGCGTTCATGTGGGCAAAACTCCCGTGGTGGCAACGCATCTGGAAATAGAAGAGTGTCTAAAACTTGATTATTTTTTTTTTTAATTATATTGTAATTTAATAATGTATTTCGTTGCTAATAGAATGAAATATTTTTCAATTATTATGAACCTCTCGTATTGGATGAATTATTTTTAAATATTATATTTATTTTTGCACATTCAAAAAGTGCGGATTACACAATACAATAACAAAATAAAAAAGACATAAAAGAAAAAAATAACCTAATACAAAGTAGAGTAATTTTTTCTTTTCTATCTTTCTTGAACCAGAAAAGTACTTTCATAACTTTGGGAGTAAAACAAAAGAGATTAATCAAAACCTTACAAAATATGACACTTAAACCTAAATATAACAAGTTCTCAAACTCACTTCAGAGCACTTTACAGCCCCTAAAACGACAATCCAAATGTATATGTATACTTGATATAATGAGCCGATATTATTATACACTAAAAAAAAATATTAAGTTCTATATAAAATATTTATATTCCGACATTTTGAAACGTGACTAATCTTCGGTCAGAGTACCAAAAAAAACTTAAAGATAACAAGTTTCCAAACTTACTTTGAGGCACTTTACAACCCCTAAAACGACAATCCAAACATATATGTATACTTGATGTAATGAGCCGACATTATTTTACGCTAAAAAAATATTAAGTTTTATATAAAATATTTATATTTCGATGTTTTGAAACGTGACTAATCTTCGGTCAAAGTACGGAAAAAAGCTTAATTTTGAGTTTGGTTTTCAAAGAATAAAGGTTGGGGTCGGGGGAAAGAGGATTTCACGCACAGATTCTGTGCATGAAGCCTAGTTTGATTCTTTTTTTTTTTTTTTAAAGGATTAGTTTAGTTCCAAAAGTTATTTTTTGGGTTAAAAAAATTCCGGACTCATTGTTTTAGAGTTATTGTTGAGCTTATAATATCTTGAAGAGTTTTGGGTGATTGAAGAGTCCAGCCACCATTGTTGGTCGTCGAAACTTTTCAAATCTATCCAAGTCTGTAATTTTTTTCTTGAGAAATCAATTAATGGATGTTGGCTAAATCTGCAGGAAACTAAACTATGAGTCTAAATTCAGAGTTTGAGTTCGTTTGCAACTAATTTGAATTGGTTGATCAGAAATTTTTCAAAGACGAATTCTTGAAGAATACAACATAAGTTTGGAAATTTTGTGAATTTCAAATTTTTAATGGGTTTCGTTCTTATGGCTCAAAGAGTATTGATTCACTTTCATTGTCAAGAAAGGTTTTGATGGATAAATGAAGAAGAAAGGGGAGGAAGACAAAGATTTAAAGGAAATTATTTAAAAAAAAAAAAATTGGTTAGCTCAATTAGTCTTGATAGACGTTAGGTGAACCCAAAGCCCCCACGCACATATTGTCCAGTTATTTTAAATATTTGACCAACTCAGTAATGAGGTATGTTTTAATATGCAAGGTGTGTGTGATCGTTTAGGTATGTAATGTTGACACTCAATAATTGAGATATGAAATTAGGGCTTGTTTGGAAAGCCACCTGGTAATTGGAATTGGTGTAATTACTAGGATAGTAATTACACAGCCTAGTAATTACATAGTAGTATAATTACAACGACCTATTTATTTGTCATAACGTAATTACAGTGTAATTACAAGCGTGTTGTTTGGTTGCACAAGTGTAATTACACAGTTAGTTTAATTTAAAAATAAAATTTAATTATAAAAAATTTAAAATTAATATTTAAAAAATATTTGCAATTATAAATGATATTAAATTAGTTATTTAATAACACATTGTTTCTTGAAAATATATTAATTAATAATCATATATTTGTAACTAATATTATAAAAAATAATGGACATATATTTTTCAAATTAATAAAATTTAATTTTAATTAATTATAAAACTTAAAAGAAGACTTTTTTTGTGAGAACGTCATGGATTGGATGTTTGACAAAAATTTAATATTTATAAATATAATGCCATAACATTATTCAAATGTTTGACACAAAAATTACATCAAATGTAAGTGAAAAATAAACAACATGCAATGTGAAAGCAAATAACTTAAAATTGAAAATATAACCTAAATTCAAAATCCAAAAGAAAAAGTTCAACATAATACTCTTATGTCAAATTCCAACATTACAGTAAGTTCCAATGTAACTTAAGTAAATAATTCAAAAGAAAGGAAAAATATAAGTCTATAACCTTATTCACAATGAAATTCTACTTTAATTTTAATTAATTATAAAACTTAAAAGAATACTTTTTTTGCGAGAACGTCATGGATTGGATGTTTGATAAAAAAAAATATTTATAAATATAATGTCATAACATTATTCAAATGTTTGACACAAACAATCCATCAAATGTAAGTGAAAAATAAACAACATGCAATGTGAAAGCAAATAACTTAAAATTGGAAATATAACTTAAATTCAAAATCCAAAAGAAAAAGTTCAACATAATACTCTTATATCAAATTCTAACATTACATAAGTAAGTTCCAACTTAACTTAAGTAAATAATTCAAAAGAAAGGAAAAATACAAGTTTATAACCTCATTCATAATGAAATTTATAAGTCTATAACCTCATTCACAATGAAATTCTACTTTAATAACGTCACTCGTTATATGTCAAATTTGTGAATGACTCATTCTTTCCAATATTAAGAGGCGTAGTTTCAAAAATTAGAATAATAACACGGTTATGCTAAATGAATAAAATAAAAAAATAAAAAAATACGAGCAATTACATGAAACCAATGCAGAAGTAAAGGTTGGGAATGAGAGGAAAGGAAATGAAAAATAAATAATACAAAAAGAAAAATACATCTTAAATAATAAAAATAATTAAAAAGTAAAAATAAAAATAGATTAAAATAATAGGAATAAAAAATAAATTAAAAATCAAAAGAAAAAATTCTACTTTATGCGGTAGACTTTGCCTTAAGGCATAACTTAAAGTTTACTTTAAGGCAAAATCTGTTGGAACCAAAGAGACTTTTCGTTATGCCTTAAAGCATAATTAAAATTTTACCTTACAAGGTAAAGTACGCTGTCTCTGGCATAGGTTCTATATAACTTCGCCCGAAAAATTATGCCTTGCGAAAAATTATTATTTTTGACTTTATTGAGTTTCGAGCCCAGAAGCTCGATGTATTTTCGATCACCTTTTTAAGCGAAGAATAAAAATTAAAGAACAACGAATTGTGGGACAAAAATTAAAGACTAGTTGCCCAACGAAGGACAAGCGTGCAAATTGCCCAATTAAAATTAAAAAATATTGGGTCCATTCATTATGTGATATATTTTGCATAGAAAATCTGACACTTGAACATGGGGCTTGTGGAAAGACAAGTGTGGCAGAAAAGTCTAAAGTAACAATCAGCATATTTTGTACAATGATCAACCACCTTACAATTTTGTTTGGAGATAAGTTTTACGATTTGATAATGTAAGTAGGTATTTACGCAACTAAAAACAGATCATACTATGTGGTCTCTTCTTCTGCGTGTTTCTTTTCCATTTTTTAAAATAGAAGTATCTTCTTGTTCTAACCAATCAAATTTGTTGCAAGTGTCTACACCAATTGATATTGTTAGACTTTTTTCCCTCCACGAACAATTAAAATCTTTTTTTTTTTTTTGCGCCGATTGTCCTTTTTTTGGGTGGTCTTTAATTTTTGTCCTCCGTTTAAAAAGATGGCCGAAAATACTCTGAAATTCTGGGTTCGAATAAACAAGTCAAACTGTATAATTACACTCAATTTCAATTATCTGGGTGACTTTCCAAACAGGCCCTTAGTAAAAGTATAATAACTTAGATGTGTTTTAACCTATTGCCTCTTACATATATGGAGATTTAATTGAATTCATTCCCAAAAAAAAAAAAAAAATGCTCGAGAGATAGATGCATGTGCTACTACTCGTTTTGGCGGATGGTCTAGAGTGCCGGCTCAAGCCTAAAGCCAATAAGGTAAAGGCTTTAGGCCTGCAAAATTTTGTTTTATATAGGGTTTGTAATGTTATGTTTTGTAAATATAAAATTATCGTCACGTTTCGTAATTATTTCTCCTTAAGATGTATATATACGTAGTTGTCCCTAAAGAAAATATGTTTGAGTCTCTAAAAGTAGCTAAAACACACAAATCAAAATGAAAATATAAATATTTTAAGGTGAAAGTTGCAAGATTTTTGTAAAAAATAAGAAGAGAATATTTTAGTCATATGATTGATTTGCTATATCGCCAGTTGAAAAATATTTATACTAAATTGATTTTAAAAAGTTAACAACTTTTTATCTAAAAATATATATATATATATATATACACTTTAAATAAAAACATAAAAAGACATTTCGAAAAAAATTAAGGCCTCATCATATAATTTCGCTTCAAGCCACCAACTTTGTTAAGCCGCCGTTGTCTAGGGTAAATGGTGGAAAAAAAATTATAGTCTGCAATTGATATGATATAATTATAGTCTTTTTTTTTTTTTTTTGGTAGTATCTATTTGTATGGAAGCTCCTAACTTAAATTCTTATTACAGTATATTCGAAATAATAAGGAACAATAAAATAATAGTATCAATTTATCTACTCCACATCATGCTTTCATGTCAGCTATCTCCTATAAAATTCTAAAACAAACTCTTTTATTCACAAATATATATATCTCCAACCTTAGGACTCTTTCATAAAACCTTAGGCATGGGTGAGCCATCTCAAGATAAGGGGCAAAGGGAACCTTTGCTAGAATCTGAGCAAATTAGTTCTGAACTTGAAGAAATACTATCAGACACAAGCTTGTCACATATTCAACGGTTTGGACGGGCCTCTGTTATAGAGTTGAGAAATCTCTTCAGTCTAGCAGCTCCAGCTATCATTGTTTACTTGCTTAACAATGTTACTTCAATGTCTACACAGATTTTCTCTGGTCATCTTGGTAATCTTGAACTTGCTGCTGCTTCCCTTGGTAATAGTGGCATTCAACTTTTGGCCTACGGTGTCATGGTAATTATGTTCCCCCTCACCACCATTAATGCTTTATAAGTATTGTTTTGCAACTTGAACTTTATTACTTCTCCGTTGTCCCAATTTATGTAACACCTTTTTGGATTCGAGAGATAAATGAGATTTTCGTTGACCCCAATTTTTGCTTATGCTTTTAAAGTAAAGATAATAGTAAAACAAGCGACCTAAATTATCACTTTTTCATGAGTTTTACACCTCGACTATTAACTGTGCCATTTTCATACCTGAACTATCATTGTATTACGACATATCTAGTTGAGTAGATGATGATAGTTCAGGTATGAAAAGAGAACAACTGATGGTTGGTCTATCAGCTTTGAGGTGTTTGTTTTAATATATAGATGGTAATAATTCAGATATGAAAAGAGAAAATTGATAGTTGGGGTGTGAAACTCATGAAAAAATGATAGTTCGGGTGTTTTTGACCTTTAACTCTTTTAAATATTTTGAATTGTTAATTATTGTGACTTATACATAGTACGTCTTATTTAGTTTCCAAATATATAATTTTTTTTTTTAAAAAAATTATATGTGCAAATTCACAATCAAAATTAAAAAATTTGACTCTTGAAATCTGAATTGTGCCATGTAATTGGGACGGAGGGAATAGTGAATTTTTTTCCCCCACTTTTATACTTACAACAAACTACATGGGAGCAGCTAGGAATGGGAAGTGCAGTGGAGACATTATGTGGGCAAGCATATGGAGCACACAAATATGAAATGCTTGGAATATATCTCCAAAGATCAACTATCCTTCTTATGTTGACAGGATTACCCCTTATGGCAGCTTATTTATTTTCTAAGCCAATCTTGATTTTATTAGGACAATCCAAGAAAGTTGCATCTGCAGCAGCACTATTTGTCTATGGTTTAATTCCCCAAATATTTGCTTATGCTGCCAATTTCCCAATCCAAAAGTTCTTGCAGGCTCAAAGCATTGTTAATCCTAGTGCATATATAGCAGCCGCGACATTAGTTTTTCACCTTTTCTTAACATGGCTTGTGCTTTATGTATTTAATTGGGGATTGTTTGGTGGAGCTTTGGTTTTGAGTATTTCATGGTGGATTGTTGTGATTGCACAATTTGTGTATATTTTGTGGAGTGATCGATGTAAGAAAACATGGACTGGATTCAGCATGCAAGCATTTTTTGGATTGTGGGATTTCTTCAAATTGTCTCTTGCTTCAGCTGTGATGTTGTGTTTGGAGACTTGGTATTTTCAGATTTTAATTTTAATTGCCGGTTTGCTTCCAAATCCAGAAGTCGCATTGGACTCTCTAGCTGTTTGGTAAAACGTTACTTGCAAATTTAATATTTGTGTTCATATTTGATTGTTTCTAATTTCTTAAACTTGCTTGGTTTAATGATAAATAACTAATTTGTAATGCAGTACGACAATTTTAGGGTGGGTGTTCATGATATCTGTTGGCTTCAATGCAGCAGCAAGGTTAGTCATTAATTCCTGAGTGCTTGATATTACGTATGCTTCATTTTTATCATGATGATAAATGTGCTTGGAATTGTTTTTAGTGTTGTCAAAAGTTTAAACCACAACTCGTTATTAGGGGTGTCCATGATATAGTTCGATCTATTTTAATTTCTTAGAAATATATCATGCCAATTTTTTGATTAATTTTTTAAGATAACTAAAATTAGACTTTCTTGAACCATTTGGATGATCTTCATTGGCTTTACTAATCAGGATCTATTTTGTTTGACTAAACTTGATACATTATTTAATTAATTACATTTTTCTCTTAAATTATAATTTACTACAACTTATAAAATTCATACTAAAAGGGTCTAGAAACTGATATTAGTGCCTTGATGAAATGAGGAATACTAGCTTTTGAACCATGTTGTGATTTTTTTAGTACATTATCCTTTGTTATGTTAATCAGTAATTGTTATTATATCATTTAAAATAGATACTTATAGTAACTTAAATTGATAAGTAAAAGAAGAATTGAGAAGATTTAATTGTTGATGTATCTCAGTAGAATTAATCAATTTCATTCGTCCTCGTCTAATTAAAAAAAGTTCCATGCAACTCGAAAAATATACTATATGAAGTCAAACTGAAAACTACTCCCTCCGTTCCATAATAAGTGGTATTTTAGGCTTTTCATTTTGTTTCAAAATAAGTGGTGTTTTAGGATTTCAAGAAGAAATTGATCATGTTCTTCAAACTTACAGTTATTTATATTCAAGAATCATTAAGTAGCTTTTCTTTTTATAGGCATTAATTAGGGGTATGTTAGTAAAAACACTCATAATTTTTTAGGAGTGAGTAATTTCTTAAGAGGTGTGCATAAGCTAAAAACACCATTTATTATGGAACGGAGGGAGTAACTTTAATGGCATCCAATAAAATCAAAACAGTAATGACAATAATAAATTATCACTAGAAATAAATTGTTGCTATCTCTTTGGTTTATGAGATAAGGTAAAGTCGAGAGAATATATACAGACTTCATTTGATGCGTCATCCATAGAATCCCACAATCTAAGGACGCCAATAGTCCACGAATACACGTGTATCTTAAAGAGGAATAAGGCAAGTTATTGCAGGACCAATAATAAGAATTTCAAGAATTACGTCATCGAAATATCGGACAAAGTCACAAAAAAACTGATCCTCCACCACCATGCAGGGAATCAGTGCACTCCAAAATAGAAATGCAAATGATTGATATTTGCATATATACATGTCTCAGCAATCATCAGCATGATATTTCACCATAAAGTTCTTGATGACATTAATTTGATTATATAAGAGTTTTAGTTGCTACTACTATATATCTTGATCCTAAAAACGTTCAACCTATTATATCATGTTAGGTATAATTTTTATTACTCCCTCCGTCTATATTTACTTGTCCTCTATACTAAAAATATATGTCCTTTTTTACTTATACAATTTAGAAACTCAAAACAGAATTTAACACTTAGTTCCACATTTACTCTTATTATTTTCTAATTTCTATAATCACTTACCAATGCATTTTCCAAAACATTGTATGTATTTCATTCTATTTTAGGCTTCTTAATAGGCGTGCCAAGTCAATACATGACAAGTAAAAATAGACGGAGAGAGTAGTAGGTTATTTAACACACTTCTATTATTACGAAGATTTATTTGTAATTACTTTGTAAATGCTCTATAAATATTTCTCGATAATACTGTTAGTGTATTTAACATAAACTCGTTTTAAAATGGCAGTGTGAGAGTGAGCAATGAGCTGGGAGCTGGACATCCAAAATCAGCAGCATTTTCGGTTGTTGTGGTGACATTAAGTAGTTTTGTCATTTCTGTATTCTTTGCCATTTTGGTGTTATTATTCAGACATGTGATGAGCTATGCCTTCACGGGTGGAGAAGTCATTGCTGAAGCATCCTCAGATCTTGCTCCACTCTTGGCTGTATCTCTTGTACTCAATGGTATTCAACCCGTTTTATCTGGTAAGTTTTTCTTTTATTTAATTTCGTCTTGGGAAACCAATTATTTCAATTTTTCTAAGGCATAAATAGTTGAATGTTTTTTGAACTATACCGTATCAATCTCGATGTGCTCTGTGGGACTTGATGACAAATTCTAGATATGTTTTATTCACTCACGCATGTGACTTTGTTCACGTAATAACAAATGTTTTATTTAATGAGAAAGAGATGTAAAATCAGAACGAATTTTAGTCTGGTGAAACATGACAGGTTACAGAATTATTGTTTAAGGCAGATGGCTGCTTGGTATTGTTCTTCAGAATATGATACCCCTAGCTAAGCGCAGATTCTTATGAACAGATCAGGTTTTAAAAAAATCTATATATTCTTTGCATATTTCCCGCCAAGGATTTATAATATTATTTTTAACTTTTATTAGTGGTTCGTGAAAATTATTTTCTTGACTAAACCTTTTCTAATATTTTTTCTAACTTGATGTACTATACAATTTAGCAATTAGTAGTAACTTTTTCTAAACATAATTTTGAAAGTCAATATTTGCTTTTTCAACACGAATGATCTTCTCTTCCCTAATGATTTTATAGTGATCGAAGGGAAGTTCAATATAAGAATTAAGATGCATTTGACTTCTTTTCGTGTATGAGCCCGTTTGGATTGGCTTATTTACATATTTTTAAAAAAAAAAATAAGTTGGGGTAGTCCAACTTATTTTTTTTGGCTTATAAGTATCAGATAAGCTAAATCAAATGGGCCCAATTATTTTTTTGAGCTTATTTTAAGCACAAAATGACTTTAAAAATTTGTACTTTAAAAAAAAAAGCTATAAGCCAACTTATAAGCCAATCCAAACGGGCTCTATGTTAACACATATTTTTAACTTATTGGATTATCGTAAAGGACGGATTTTTTCTTTAGTGAAGGATTGTCACTACCAGGCAAATTAAAGATTGGCATAAAATAATGTATGATTGTTAATTAAAAAGTACATGAAAATGTTTGAAGGGGTTGCTGTTGGGTGTGGATGGCAAGCGTTTGTGGCTTACGTTAACGTAGGATGTTACTACGTTGTTGGCATTCCATTGGGTGTTATTCTCGGATTTAATTTCAAGCTTGAAGCTAAGGTATTATTCCCTTTACCAGTCTTTTCACAATTTTAATTTATGTTGTTAAGTTTAAAAAAGTTACTAAAATTGTTTTGTGAATTTAATTACAATCGCCAATACAGCTAAAAAGGCAGAATCAAGTAAAAAACACTTCTTTACTTTCAAGTTTCAAAGATAATAAGCGTGAGGAATAAAATAAATAGAGACGGAGTCAAGGTTTGAAACATTTGGGTTCGTGGTTCTAATCTTTTAAGTTAATGAGTTCTAAAATACTGTAATATTTTGTACATATTAAATGTTTTTAAGATAAATATAGAGCTACGCAGATCGACCAAACTCGTAAGCTATAGTTTTGCTCCACCTCTAAATGTAAAGCAAATTATCTTTAATTGGAAATACATTTGTTTCTAATTATGCCGGATTCTGATGTTAATATTGTTTTGCTTAAATGTGAAGGGAATATGGTTGGGAATGTTAGGAGGAACAGCTATGCAGACTATCATCTTATTGTGGGTGACCTTTCGAACCGATTGGGAGAAAGAGGTACTTTTGCAAGAACTGAGTTTGCAAATTTAATTTTTTAGTTTCGAGACAGTGTTTGTTGAGCAGTTTTTTTGAAATAAAAACATGAAGGAGGAAAAGGCTAACTATTTTGAAGATCTTCTAAAGATATCTTTCCAAATATTTCAATTTTTTTGAGTTCTTGAAATACTTGAAAACTGAATTTGGAGAATTTTGAAATAAAAAAGCTAACTTTTCTTGGGTTGCAAAAACGGGTGAAAACAGTCAATCAAACACATATCTCCTCTTCATTTAAAAGCGAATTCCAGAAACTTTCTAAAACCTACCTTCCCCAAAAACTTCTGCTTCTAATTTTTTGTCAGGGAATATAATTCGAATCTGGCCCTTGATCAACCGTGACAAGTTAATTTATGTGACACATTTTTTTTTTTAATTTCTCACAAAAGAATGATACATTTTTATATTTAGAATTAATTTAACTTTGAATTTATCATTTTATCCTTAATGAGATGATTTACCACACAAATATCTATAATTTCTTTTAGATCACAATTTTCAAACGTCTTTTTTTTTTTTGGTTAAATTATATGCCCAACCAAAGTACAATCAAAATAATTGAAGGGAGTATAGTATACGCATAATCAACTATGAAGAGCTTCAATAGTAATTTAAATTTCAATGATTTAATAGAAATTTAGTAGTTTGCTTGAATATATTATGATTATTTTATAAAATACCAAGCCTCTTTTTAATTCTTTCTGATGAGGTGGAGAAGTGGACGAATAGGGAACTTTATAAGATGGCGAGGAAGGAGGCGAAGTTGGCGGTTTCGATGGCAAAAACGGCAGCTTTTGAACGCCTTTATGCTGAACTAGAAGAGAAAGGAGGGGATCAGAAATTGTTCAGGCTAGCCAAGGCGAGAGAGAGAAAGAGAGTGAGATGGAATCCAGAAGAGATCTAGCATTAGGCAATCTTTCGTTGAAAGTCATTTCAGTCATCGATTGACGTCAGCAATTCGCGAGGGTCATTATAGCCATTGGTTGATCAAACAAAAGTGAATCATCAAGGACGAGCATGGCAAAGTATTGGTAGAGGAGACTCTCATTAGACGGGGATGGCAGTCATACTTCTACAAACTTTTGAATGAAAAAGGGGACAGAGACATTGTGTTGAGAGATTTAGAACATACAGGAAGGCGTCACGATTTTGGGTATTGCAGGAGTATTAAGGTTGAGGAGGTTAAGGGTGCTGTTCGTAGGATGCGCGGGGGAAGAGCGACCGGACCTGACGTTCCTGGGGAATGTTGGAAGAGCGCGGGCCCGGCAGGTTTGGAGTGGCTGACTAGGTTGTTTAATGTCATCTTTAAGACGGCAATGATGCCCGAAGAATGGAGGTCGAGTGTAATGATCCCTTTATACAAGAACAAGGGAGATATCCAGAGTTGCAACAACTATAGAGGTATCAAACTGCTAAGCCATACTATGAAAGTGTGGGAAAGGGTGGTGGAGATGAGGGTGAGGAGAGGCGTGTCTATTTCAGAGAACCAGTTCGGATTCGTGCCGAGACGCTCAACTACGAAGTCATCCATCTTGTGAGAAGACTAATGAGCAAGATAGAGAGAGAGGAAGAGGGACTTACACATGGTATTCATCGACCTGAAAAGGCTTACGACAAAGTTCCAAGAGAGATCCTATGGAGATGCTTGGAGGCTAAAGGTGTACCCGTGGCGTACATTAGGGTGATCGGGGACATGTATGAGGGAGCCAAAACCGAGGGTACGGACGGTAGGAGGAGACTCAGAGCACTTTCCAGCTGTGATGGGGTTGCATCAAGGATCACCTCTTAGTCCATTTTTATTTACCTTGGTGATGGATGGATTGACGCGGCAAATTCAAGGAGAGGTGCCATGGTGTATGCTTTTTGCGGATGACATAATCCTTATCGACGAGACTCGTAGCGGAGTTAACGCTAAGCTGGAGGGTTGGAGACATACTCTGGAGTCTAAAGGGTTTAAGCTGAGTAGGACCAAGACAGAGTACTTAGAGTGCAAGTTCAGTGAAGCACCTCAGGAGGCTGGCTTGGAAGTGAGGCTTGGTACCCGGAGCCATCCGGAAGAAAAAGTAGTTTCAAGTATCTTGGGTCTATTATGCAAGCGGCGGAGAGATTGACGATGATGTCACACATCGTATTGGGGCGGGGGTGGATGAAATGGAGGCTTGCTTCGGAGTGCTATGTGACAAGAAGGTGCCACCACAACTTAAGGGCAAGTTCTACAAAGTGGTGGTTAGGCAAACTATGTTATATGGGGGCGGAGTGTTGGCCGATTAAGATCTCACGTTCGAAAAGATGAAAGTTGCCGAGATAAGAATGTTGAGATGGATGTGTGGCCACACCAAGAGTGACAGGATTAGGAATGAGGATATTCGGAACAAGGTGGGAGTGGCTTCGGTGGAAGACAAGATGCGAGAAGCGAGATTGAGATGGTTTGGGCATGTGAAGAGTAGAGACACAGATGCCCCAGTGCGGAGGTGTGAGAGGTTGGCCATGGATGGTTTCAGACGAGGTAGGGGTAGGCCGAAGAAGTATTGAGGAGAGGTAATTAGATACGACATGGCACGATTCTGACTTACGAGGACATGACCTTAGATAGGAGGGTTTGGAGGACCCGGTTAGGGTAGAAGGGCTAGTAGATAGTCTCGTTATCCTTCCTTATTAGTAGTCGCATTTTCGCAGTATAATTTCTTGTGCTCTGATTTCTGCTATTATCTGTTATTTCCTGTGTGCTTTGATTATCCTATGTTATATGTGTCGCTTGCGTTATTTCATTTCCATATCGCTTTGAATCTCTTAGCCTTATCTGACCTCTTTTTATGCTTTTTATTGAGCCGAGGGTCTTTCGGAAATGCAGCCGTCCTACCTTGGTAGGAGTAAGGTCGTCACAGACACTTACCTCCCTGCGACCCCACGTTGTGGGATTTCACTGGGTTGTTGTTGTTGTTTGTAGTTTAAGTTTACATGTTCGAATGGAAGTGTGTTCCTATTATTGTGTACATGTTTGTCAACGAACATGTTGATTATTCACTTTGATAAGCTAATTAAGCTCTCTTTCCTACTTTATTTACAGGTGGAGAAATCAAAGAGTCGATTAAATATGTGGCAACAGCACAGTAAAAAGCCACTGTTAAATGAATGAGAAGCTAACTGTCGAAGTAAAGCCCTTGACTAATTGTCTAATTCAATAGGACCAATGTAAAATTCCATTTTTTCGCAGAGCTTGGAAGGCCTATGCGTTTCAACAAAAACTAAACTTTATTTGAATGGTAACCTATGTAGGGTCGTCCATGGTCCGCCCATCCTCCTCCTTGTAACCACTCTATCAACAGGGCTTATAAAAGTGCCAGATCATTCGATTATATGATCTAAATTCATGAATCGTTTGATCTATGATTCTACTACTTGTACTAGTATGCGCCGATTTCTGAATAAGAACACAATATAGTCAAGCTTCTCTATAATGACATTATTAATCTCAATATTTTTTATTGTTATGGCGAAATGTTGTTACATAAAACATATATAATATAACATAATAAGAAAATAGATTCCAAAGAAAACTTGAACGTTATTGTGAAATGTTGTTCTAAAGAATGAATATTATAGAGAGGTCTCTGACTATATTTTGTTTACCAACTGAGAATGGAAAGTGCAATAGAGACATTATTTTGGTCCTTCATCGCCCCATCACCTTTGAAATCATCTAATTTCTCCAGAATTACCAGTAAAATCCTCTCAGTTCATCAATGACAAAATCTTATCAAAACCCAATCTTGAAATTGCAACTAAATTCGGATATTAACTTCTTTTTTGTTTTTTAACTATCTTTTAGTGGTGTAATTGGCATATACAAAATTTTAGAAAGAATAGAGATGATTTGGACTAGTTTGGAGTTAAAATTTCATATTTGAATAAACCGACCTAGAAAATATCACTTCGACAGTGTATATCACATGTGCATATATTGTATATCAAACACATTTTCATGGATATACATTATATACAGAGATATACAAATAGGACATATCTTATATACAAGGGAATATACACGGGATACATAGAGATGTACGCAAATATAAAACCACAATAACCACCAAAATTCGATTAAAATCACTCCAAATCTTCTCGAAATGAGCTCAAATTCTGATTTAGCTTCCCTAAGATGTTTTCAAAGTATTACACAAATATCATTTTAATTTAACAATATTTATCGAATTTTGAATTTCAAACTTCAATAATGGAATTTCTGAATTTGTTTTCATGAGTTTTCAGGTTTAGCGGCGTTAGAATCTTCCAGCTTCGCTCTCTCTCAAATGATATCGTTTCCTCCTTTGTTACTTCTCTAGTGTTCTTCGCTCTTTAGAAAAAAAATATTTTCGCTAGTGTTGGAATGTTTTGTGGTGGATGGCCGGTGGAAGAAGTTGAATGGTAATAGATTGAGGAGATTAGATGAAAATATGGTGAAGAATCTAGAGGATGACGGTGAGAAGAGTTAATATATGCACTTATCTTCACCTTGCCAATTTTTTTAATTAAAAATTTTAAACCGGACCAATAAAAGAAGAAATTGCACGGTTTTGTCTTTCAAATGGGATGCCCTTTAGTGAGGTCTTTAGTTTTTGCCCTTCAAAATTAAACTCATGTCTAGCAGGGCATAACTTCTTTTAGGGATCCGACATAACTTGTGGGATATTATAAAAAAAAATATATATATATAAACTTATGAGTGAAAAAATTGTTTGTCTTAAGAGACAAAAATTAAAGACCAGCTCAAAATAGGAACAAAAGTACAAATGACCCCCAATAAAAAGAAACAAGGCTATTTCTTGCCATTTAATGGGCAAACTGGTACTCATATGACAATTTTTCTATTTCTTTTAAGGGATTTTTTCATTTTACGGCCCGTCGGCCGAAATCAATTATGAGTGCTAGCCAAAATATATAAAGCATGTACTCATTTGCTTCGTCATTGTAGGTTCGTTCTCTCTGCCCCTCAATCTCAAGATTTTTCCAAATAATTATCGATGATTTCAAGCATTTGATGACTCAGATTGAGATCTCATTTTAGTAATTTTAACGTGAGATTTTGTTTGACTTAGTCGCAAGAAATTTTGGACAATTATTTTCTTCTCCTTCTCCTCCTCATTCTTCTACTACATACAGTGATACACATATGATACAGAAATGATACATACTGTGTATGTTTGCAGTATGATACATCCATAGTCAGTTTCAGGACTCGCCCCGGGGGCAGTGCACTGTACGCCCTGGGGCTCATGTGCGGGGCTTAGTTCTTGTGAGGCTTACGCCTTAAGCGCCCGACTGTACTCCCTAAACACGCCTAACATCCAACTCTCGGGGCTCGCCTAACATTTCTTATACAACTTATATTTTAAATTTCTTAATTAAAATCATTGGCCCTCATAATTCTTTAACAAATGAATGATACTTAATAGTTTTCATCTACAGAAATAAGAAGATTGGGTGTAATTCAAATAACAAGTCGTAATATTGCATATTTACTATTTGAGAATATTGTGAGGGTGAATATCACTTAATATTTCTTTTAAAAATACATAGCCGAATTGTATTTTCACTTGTCATTGCTCTTTTATCCTCTGTGTCAAAATTATCATATTTTATTATTTCGCTGTAATTTTATTTTATTCACGAAGAAGTTACGTTTTAATTATAATACCAATAAAGTTTATTGATAATTTGCTTATAGGGAGATAAAATGAATAGTATGATGGTAATATTGTTCTAAGAAATTGTGATTTTTTCACTGTTTGAAAGTTAAGATGTTAGAGTTAATTTGTATTTCATAATAGCATTTATTTCACTGTATTGTTTATACTTGTAAAATTATGTTATATATAATTACAAGTTGTAAGTGGCGTATAATAGATTGTTTTGGTTAGTTTTTTTGTGAGGATCAAGCGCGCGCGCGCACACACACATATATCTATATATATCTGTGTGTGTGCGCGCGCGCTTGATCCTCACAAAAAAACTAACCAAAACAATCTATTATACGCCACTTATTCATTTATTTATAATTTTCTTTTATTTTTATGTAATTTTACCTGTTTAAGAATATTTATTGTAATTATATTATTTTATGAAATACTAAAAATTAAATGCTCATGGGGCTTACGCCCAGTGCCTCGAGGTTTATGTCTCGCCGAGGCATATATAAAACGCCCCGCCCTACGCCCCTGCCTTTTAAAACACTTTGTCAATGTATGCCAGGCATATTTTAGGTATATTTGACGGTTAGAGTAAGTATGCATTTATAAATGTATGACAACTGGAGTATGTATGTATGCATGCATGATGCGAATTGTATAAGTTTTATACGTTTTGCATTAAAAATGTTACTACGGCTAAGGGTCATAGATCCCCCTGTACTATCTCGAAATAGTTGCACCCATCCTCCGTTTGCTTTTTTCATGATATGTAGCCGCTCCGTTGCAGTTTTTATCACATATGCCCCTCCCTTTAACGGCCCCTTTCCCCCCGGACACGTGGCATGATCTGAACGATCCAACCCTTTTTATTTTTTATTTAATTTTCGCTTAGACTCAGCTAATTAATTTAACCCCACCTGCCCCATACCAAATTAAACCCAACTGAAAAGGCAGCAGACGCACCCTTCTTCAAAGGAGCAAAAAAATTGGAACAGATGCAGATAGAGCATCTTGATCCTTATTATTCATAGTTCTTGGTCACATTTTCATGAACATTTAACAGCTGCTAGTGATGACAATAAAAAAAAAAAAAAAAAAAAAAAGAAGGATATTTTTGTGTTACAAAATCACTAAATCGGGATGAAGAATAAGACCCATTAATGGAAATGTGAAGATGAAGGCCACAATTACTACTATATTCATTGTTGTTGTGATGATCCTAATTGATGCTGCTGGTGCCATTGATATTGAATCCATTATTATCAAAGTTGACTTTGCTGTCATTGCCATTTTGGAAAAATCTTTTTTCTCCAAAAGTGTTCTTGTTATTGTGCGTCCAAACTCTAAGAAACCCTAACCCCAATTTCATGGGTTTATTTTGGTATGACAAAATTAGCAGAACAAGGATCGAAATTGGGAAATTTTCTTGTATTTCTCCTTCACTTTTTAACAGTGAACAGTGTATTCTATTTATACAATTGATCTCATGATCAATAGAATAATAGAACTACTCTATTGGATTTAAACGCATAATACGGTAAACTACGTAACTAACTAAAACTTCATACCATTAATAAAATATCCGCTGCAATGATATTTATCCCATGCAGGTTGCTGTATCATTAAGTATGATGATTTCATCAGCAGAATTAAAACGATCGCCCAATCTGTTATCAATGCCATTCAGCAGTTAACTGGCCCAATCGTTTATCAATGCCATTCAAAGAAACAAACGGACTCGACCAACGCCTTAAACTTTTTCCTTTCTCTTCTTTCGAAAACCTTTTTCCCCTTTCTTTTGCTTTTGTCTTCAACAAAACCCCAAACTCCCTCGTTTGGGGGTTTTTGATCACACCAACTCCAAAAGGGCGGAAAAGGGGCCCAAAGCCTTAGGATGACGGGAAATTTTTGGAAAAGGGGACAAATTCAAGGAAAAAGGGCTAACCGGGTTTTTTACAACAAAGGGAATCAAGTTCGAAGCTTTGACGTTTGGAAAAATGGGTTTTTTATGTAGGCGTGTTTCGGTGAACCCCAAGATTGGAAACACCCCCCGGAAAGAAACGAAATCCAAAACCGCCCCGGGGGACGCATGGATCTATTCCCCCGCGGGGAAAATAAAAGGAGCAACCCGTGTTTCGAAACGGGAAACCCCTAAAAGAGAAAAACCCCACGAACGGGGGTGTATCCCGCGCCCAATCCGCTCGCAAAAAACCCGGGGAAAAGGGGGCCAGTTTAAAAAAACCAAAAGGG